>NW_028279513.1:0-66887 GCF_059751315.1 Micrasema longulum | reverse complement strand
TGTAATTATACGATTATTGCAGCGGTCCAGCTGTGTGCGACATAAAAAGTCGTAATGTTACGTCTTATGATAAAAAAGAAATAGTTAATCCCTTCCTTACCTGGTTAAGTGAGAGAATTGGAGCTGTTACATGTTTGGTTCGGAGATCGACACACCTGAATGTTGGTCAACACTAAAATGACTACTGGGGTAAAATATACAATGAATAAACCTTTTTTTTAAAGTACTAACAATTGTTATAGATAATTAGCATTAACTAATGCACTAATAATTCAAACACGTTTTTTGTTTCGTGTCCAGATTGATGAAGAATACATTTATGTATGTTAGACGATACTGCAACATAGTATATCCAATACATGTAACACGTTACCAAACAACGATACGGCTTAACATCCGAACGCCGATGTTCTCTGTAGCTACAAGACGTATTTGAATCTAGCCATTTTTTTAAATCAATCAATAACACAATTTTAAATAAATATATTAACCAACGATTTTCGCAGGAATACTTTTTAATAGCTAAATAAAATTGTTTTTTTAAAAATAAAATGCTAATAAAAAACTAAAATACCAATCGGCAATGCGTATAATGATATTTCCCCATAATGGCGCTATATATATATTGAGTGTGTCGAAATGTTTCTAGACAAGGCAGGTTTCCACTCCTTAAGGCGTCATTAAATAATTTTCATATGATTTATTGTAGATCAGCTACATCTACAGTAATGGTAAAAAAACATTATTTTGGTATGCAACCAGCACACATAAGTTGGTGAATGCCCATTTGTGATTGCAGGCAAGCTTAGAATACTTTCTTATAGCTTAGAATGTTTCGAAGAAAACTTTAAAATAACGAAAAAAAAAAACAATTGTTTGAATGAATCCGTAGATGACAAAAAAACTATTTTATTAAAAAGTTTAGTTTCCATTATACATTTGAAGTCAAATTAAAATCAATATTCATGGAATTATAAGGTATTATATGGAATTATTAGTATTAGGTACTGGCTGTAAAAGTGATCATTTTACACCCTGTGTGGAAAACAGTGAATGTTACACAGTGTGTAAAGTAATCACTGATGATCTATATAATATTTGTAAGCTGATGATATTGTAATGTTTTGATTTTGTCAAAATGTTTGTAGACAGGTTGGATTTTCTCCCTGTATTAGGTTGAATCATTTCATCTACTAGGCAACGCCTGAAAACAATTTTCCAATTTTTATACTTTTTCATAACAGTTTGTTTAATTAACAATGTTTTGAGTATGGTCAAATGTTGTAGACAGGCTGGATTTCCTCCCTAATAGCCACACGAACCAGCCAACGACAGGTTACAAGCCCTATAAATGCCTAGACTAAATATTTTCCCTCTCGTTTGCTACAAATTTAAATGATGATATTCCATTCTCAAAGAACGCTTTTCTTCTTCGTTACGATAAATGTCAATAATGGCTTTGGTTCAGATAACAGACTCTGCAATGCGGTCCGAAGAGAAGACAAGAAATACCATCGACATATCGCTGACAAACCTAGATATTTGTTCAGAAAAGATTCACCACAGTGAAATAGTATGTTGGATATGAGCTTTCTCTACAAAATTGTTTTTAACCTAATTGATTGCCCAAAAATTGTTAAAAGCATTTCATATCGAGTCCCTCCCTGTCCGTAGAATTCGTCAATCTGTACTCCTTAACATTCCTAACTCAAAAACTAATTTTATGAAAAATAGCACTCTTCGAAGAATTCAGATTACCTAGTGTGATAGTTTTAATGACATCGACATATTACACTGTAAATACCATATTTTTATCAGATTTGTTTAAACATTGACATTGACATTTAAAGTTTATCTACTTAACTTTGACTTTTAATTTTGACTTTAAATTTTTATCTTTCAAGTTTAACTTTTTAATTTTAATTCTTAATTTTAACATTTAATTTAAACTTTTAATTTAAATTTTAACTTTAAATTTCAACTCTTTATTTATATTTATTCAAATGTACGTCTACTACCTGTATCTAATTAATTATTGTTGGTCGTGATTTTTTACTAAGAAATATAAATGTTCATGGAAGCAGAGAGAGAGGCAAGGAAAATAGAGTTGGAGCTATACAATGTCTTTTCCCTTTTATGTACTTTTTATTAAATATTTTAACTAAGAATTTAATTATTTTTCCCCTTTCCTCCTGCATTCATAAAAAAATAATGTGAAATCTGTAATTGGTCTTCCTTTTTTTAATTGTTTTTTATACTTTGTATGTATATAAAGACTATATGATTTCCTTTATAAATAAATAAATAGATGTTCAGATGGAGGAAGTCACACGACGGTTAACTAATACGGCATAAACATGTGGACCCACGATCGGTTCCCGGAACGGAAAAATAAAAATGTCATAAAGACGGAGTTTTAAATAAGAATTATGATAAGCGGCGACGCGAGACTAAATCCGATTCCTTGTGTGTGGCCATGTTTCATCGATCCCGAGGATTGCCGAAGATACACGAACAGCAAATCTATTTAAAAATTAAAGAAATATAGTAGGTGTACATGCATGAGATATATTTTTGGTCTTAGGAAATATAACCACATTTGCACTCCTCTCACTTCTGTTTATTGTTCTTCATAATCCTAACGCTCCTATATACCTCCGTGAAAAACTTCTGCACTTATCAGTTCATGGTTTATCTCTTCGTTCTAATTCTTAAAGCACCCTTGATTACTCTTTCTTCTCCAACTCATATAGTGTTCATGCGGCTCAACTGTGGAATCGCCTCCCTCCATTATCAACGAAGTATCTCTGTTTAAATTACGTCAGAAAAAACATCCCAATTCTCTTCCTTAATCTATTCTTCTTTTCATTTTTCTTTTTTTTCATTAAGTACTAATTTTGATTTAAGGTAATTTAGATACAAAATTGTAATAAAATAAATAAAACAACTTGGTTTTTAACTACTAGTTTTTTTATTTTTTTCCACCGACCGGTTTCAAAGCAAACAAGCTTCTTCTTGAAGATTTACGTAACTAATGATTTATTTCCTATTTTATTTTATCCATGTTTACTAAATACTACACGTGGAGCAAATTAATTAAGTTTTTTTTTCCTAAAATGGTAGTAATTTAATGTGGAACATAACTAATAATTTGGGAACATTGTTAAAAAATCACAAATACAAAGTCCATAAATATAATAAATCTGGCAAGTACCAAGTAAATTGTAATGGTTGCGATTAGATCTACACTGGAAAAACTAAAAGAAACTTTAATATTAAAGTAAAATAATACTTAAGGTGCCTAAATGATATTTTTTTTTAATTCGCAAACCATATGTAATCATTTTTTTAATAAAGACACTGGATCAAAAGTACTTCACGTTGAAAATAAAATATTTAAATTTGACAACCTGGAAATCTTAGAAATTTAAAAAGCGATTCATAGTAGACATTATAATAATAAATATGTACATCTCCCCTCCCCTCCTTATCCTCTCTTCAAGCATTTTTGTCCTTATCCCGCCCAATTTACAGTAACTTAATGTTCTTAAAATTAATATTTAAAAAATATTTGATTATTGAGTACATGAAAATAACATTTTTATATGTATAAATTGTATGTATTTATTTGATTTGTAATATATTTTCTTTACTAACTTTGTATACTATGTGGAAATCTGTTATTAGTTCTGAGTTTATACACTATATCTGTTTGTTTACTAAAAGTATGTATGTAGAACTGTTGATTTCCCTAATAAAATAAAATAAATAAATAAATAAAATAACAAGAAAACAATAATAAATAATCAATTAAACAATATCTCTTTTAGTCCGTTCATGTCTAGTTTCGAAAATATACATCTCAAATTACCGACCTTTTCGGATAAAAAAACTTGATTTATTAGCTTCATGTGTAGTATTTAGTAAACATGGATGAAATAAAAAAGGGATTGATTCATTGATTACGTAAACCTTGACGGAGAAGCTTGTTTGCTTTGAAACCGGTCGGTGAAAAAAAAAAGAAAATAGAGGTTAAAAACAAAGTTGTTTTTTTAAAAAAATTATTAGAATGTTAGTGCTTCAAATATTTTTTTTATATCAGATGCAAATATTGTAATTCATATTTTTGAATATCTTAAGTTTTTTATTCAATTTTCAATCAAGTACGTTTTAAAACTGAAATGATATAAATGACACCTTTATTTGATTGGTTTATTTGGATGGTTAAATAAATAAAATAAAATAAACGATTTTGATAATATACTATCTACTGTATTTGATCATTCCAAACCACTGTATTAGTTAAACAAACAATCCAGAAATATAAAAAAGGCTATTGTTTTACCTAAAAAGTCATATAAATAATTATGGAATTCTTATTTATAGACTCCAAAAGCTTGTAATCTTTTACTCGAGTATCGAATGTATTAAAAAATATATTTACGTTTTTACGATTTATTGAAAAGTTTATTGAAAATTTCGGTGGTCATTTTAAAAAGGAAACACAACAGTTGTTAATTAAAAAATATAAAAAATAGTACCAACATCTAATTAAAGTTTTTCACAAGTATAATGAGAGAACATGTTACATTGTACAGAGAAAAAATAATGTATTATACATGGCAAGAGAAAAAAAGACCAAGAAGGTTAAGGGATGAGGAAATAGGATAGAGAAGTGAAGGAGAGGGATTTTCATAACATAGTTGTCAATTTATTGAAATATGTTTAAAGAGACAAGAACTATCGATAAAATTGTTTAAAATTTTGAAGAGAAAAGTCAGATTAGAAATGCGTTTAGTAAGGGAAATTAAACTATGAAAAGAACAAGAGTTTAAACTTATAAAAAATAATGTTATTAAAAAAAAAAATTATAGGGATCTACAACACAAAACAGAAAAAACTTTTATTTTTATTTGTCCTTCACAAACAATTCTGAAACAGTAAGACGTAGCGACGTAAAATTTGGACAAGTCATACCAGATGAAATTTCTGGGTCAACCGTTTCATTTTCCACCCAAACGTTTTCCGACCTTCTTTGGTATTAAATCAAGCTCATTAACGGTAAGTCAGAGCGACGTGAAATTTATTTACAATATTGAAAATTCCATTTTTATAATTATTGTGTTGTTTTCAATCTGATTTTTTTTTATTCATTTAACAATTATTGTATATATATATATATATATATTTGTATAATTTATATAGCGCCGTTTTTGTGAAAATCACCTCAAGGGCGCTGTACAATAAATAAATATCCCACCACGTCTTGCAGCTTCAGAGCGCATGGATGGTTGGGATTCTTGTTCCTCGTCTCCAATTGTGATATACAGGAGATTGATTACAACACGTCTTGCAGCTACAGAGCACATAGACAATAAGAAATCTAGCCCCTATTTACATTTTTTTATTTTTTCATTTGACAATAAAGTTAAGAGATTTTGTGATTTTTAAAAAAATATATATAACAAACAAATTTATAAAAATAGAAGTTAGATAACAACAAGTCTTGCAGCTACTAAGCGCATGGACGGTTGGAATTCTGTCTGCATTATTTTACCCATAACGTAATGTAATTATATTTTTTGGTCATCTCCGTTATAGATTCAAATTTATGAATAGTCGCAGCGACATGAAATTTTTTAAAAATGAAAGGATTTTTCACATTGTATGGTAAAATTATATTGCAAGGTATTTAAACAATAAAAAAATACTACATTTTTTTAATAGCAAATGGAAATTACATAAGTTTAAATCGATTCCGATTGAAGCCGGGTGATTAAGCTAGTACAATAGATTTCATCATCATCATACGTCTGTCCGTACCCGATGGCGCATAGAGCACTGCATTGAAAACAAATCGCAGGGTATCTCGATCATTTGTTACATTAAAGTAAGGTGATTAGTTTTACGCTTTAGGTATTAGTCCAGAAACAGTGAATGGTTGCCGTGATAACAAAACATTAAAAATATACTTCACGTCGACCTTGCCAGTATTCGAGCCCGGGATCTCTAAAGTGGAAGGCAAATGCGCCAATCGCCATACTACGAGGCTGGCATATCTCCTCTCGATTTGACTTCGGACTCTAGTTCTATTTCACACATAGAACTGTATTCTTCATCCGTCTGGACACGGAATGAAATGCAATTTATTTATTCATTCAAAATTACACTCGTTTAAATATAAATTAACTTACTAAGGTTTTGAGATTGCGTCCGTGTCAAGCCTTAATAATTACCAATAAAAAAAATAGTAAAATAATTCAAATTAAATTATAATGAAATGTGATGCAATAGAATAATAATCCAGAAAAACAAAGTATTAATAATAAAATTTCGAAGAAGACAATGTAATAAAATAATCAGATATGAATATTAAAATTAGAAATTATATAAATTTAGATTCATACATAATCAAATATACAAAGTAATAGTATCATTGAAATCTATAGGTATATTAAAAAAACATAATTAATATGATAATTGAGATATGGTTTCTAGAAACTCACCCGTATACTGTATTAAGAAATGAGAGTAATAAATTATATGCCAAATAATAGTGAGTACAAAATTTAATAATACAAAAACTACACAGTCTTTATTAGCTGCAAATTATTTGTACCTTAATTTTGTTATATGCAAGGTTTTTTCGAATATATTTATCTTTAGTTTATATTTAGTTGACTTTAACATTTTTCACCGTAGATAATAACATTAAAAATAAAAGCAGAACTAGAATAAACAAAATAACTTTGGAAATATTACATTTACAAATAACAATTTAAAAAAAACATACGTAAAAGTTGGACATAAAAAAACAAAAGGAGCTAAATGCCACCATTAAATAACTGAGCCTGCTTGATTCTCTCTCTCTCTTCGTGTATCATTACAGTTCAGAAGCTCAGCTAGGTTATTTTTCGCAGCAATCTCAGTGTTTATTTTGCATTGACCTACTGAACATTGGACAGTATATTAGCAGATGTTCTACAGTCTGCTCAGTGATGCCATCACATGGGCAGCAACTATCGTCTCGCAGCCCAAAACAATGCCGATATTCCCTCATGCACTCATGCTCCACTTAGAAAAGATTGTCAACCTCGTCCCTATAACAAAATTACATCTCGATAACATAAAATAAATATGATAATGCGTGGTTAAACTATTAAACGTGGAAAATTACAAAATTAGTAGCTTAAACATTAATTGAATGTAATAACATTTGAATTCATAGATATTTGTAATGCCTATTTTTCTTTGCCGGCAATACAAAAGAAAGGGTCGCGGTGGGCTCGTAAAACGATGAATATCAATACCCTCTTATTTCTATGCCGGAGGTACATTTAACATAATCAGTTATGACCTTATCAGAGACGCACGACTAGAAGCTAGCAGGAGCCCAAATGTCTCCATCGCTCGCACAATGGGATGAAAACATCCTCGGTGGCCGAAGGACATATCAGATCAAACGCCCACTGATTGATATAATATTTTGGATCTCGATTATGCAAACACAGCTTTCTTATCCTGCTCCAAAATCAACGCATCAGGGCTTTAGTCCGTAACGCTGTCGCTGAGCTTGCGTCAGTCGGACGTAATCGTTTTATTCGAATAGAAAAAAAATAATTTAAACAATGTTATTTATTTTATTTTAAATCTGGAAGTGCCCTACTTGTACTTGTGCCCTACTTGTACTCGTGCGCCCTGCACACGGACATGTTCTTATGGGTGCTCTAATAGTTAAAATTATTTTTTATTGAAAATAAAAATAAATTTACTCACCTAAAACGGGGAAGCAAGCAGTTTAGTACTAATTTTTTTATTCATCAATTTATTTATTGATTTATTCATTTTTAAAGTATGTATAAGACAGATAAATTTATTTCTAGTTTTAATGGTAATGACATGGGATTTAGATATTTGTGGTATATTTATGTTTTTTTTTTATTTGTGTACATTTATTATGTGATCTGTAATTAAAGCACACATGCCCATTTTATTATTTGTGTGCTCTACTTATAATACTTATTGTACGTGTATATCATTTATAAATAATTTTATACGCATTATGTCTTAATTTTGAGTTTAAAAAACTATCAAAATTGATAAAAATGTTTTATTCAAGTAAATTATATAAATGACAAAAATGGCTTTAAAAATTGCGTTAAAACGGGGAAACTATCTATGGTTAGGCAGTTTAGAAGACTCACTAGCAAAAAACCACAAATATTTAAAAAAAACATTTGTTGTTGTTTTGTTGCAAAACAACAACAAGCGAACGCATTCACTTACTACCAAAGAGGCGGAATCATCCAAACTTGACGTAATTTAGGATTTTTACCTTTGAGCAGCTTTTTAGTCAAAACCCCTGATATGGAGTTCTGGTTCTATTTAATAAACAAAACCATATTTTTCATCTGCCTGGGCACAGAAAAAAGTAATTTATCTATGACAAAACTAAGAACTATTTTAATTTGTTGCAACAGAGAGGGAAAATATTTTTGAGAAAGGAATATACCCTAAATGTCTAGACTTCCATATTTTCTTATCAAACACGTTTTTCCCAGTCTGTTGCACTAAATTTAAATATAAATGACTCACAAGGGAGAAAATACAGCCAGTCTGGAAGCATTTAGACATTGATGAATTGCCTAAGAACCAACCCATGCCTTTGAGCTTGAGTTCTGGGTTTGATTCCCGGTGAAATCACAAAAATTAGATATAATTATTCTGAATCCTGGGTGTTTTGAGCTGTAACTTATTTTAATTAGACTTCTTGGGCTTTTAAAAAACAAAAAAAATACGGATACTATTACATTGTACCTACTTATGTTGCATTTATTTAAATAGCTGAAATAATTTTATCTGGTATTTACGGTAATGCCAATAGATGCGAGGAACAAGGACGACCGAGAAAAATATTGCATGACCAAATTCAACAAATGCTTAAAGATGGACTTGCCAAAAGTCAGAATAATGAGATGTATGAATGTAGAGGAAGCGACTCGACGTTTGTATGCAAATACAGATTGATATTGCGTTCTATCATCTCTGTCTACTCCTACGGGGAAACAGTATAGTGTTTAATTTGTAGGTTTTTTTTGCTTCATTTTTTACGGAATTGTTTGAATTGGGACGAACGAAAACGATCGACTGACGAACGAACGATGATCAGAGTTACATACTGTCCCCCGATCACAACCAATCACATGCGCTCCGACGAATCCAGCCTGAACACCTGGGAAATAAAGACAGACATTAAAAACCGCACCCCTCCTAAGAAAAAAAAAACTCAAACGCACTAAACCAACCAAAGAAAAAAGACGTAAGTACTAACTCCTCAGAAGCAAAAGGTCCCAGATGTTTTTTGTTACTCTAAAAGAGATTTGGCGCTGATTCACTTAGACCATTTTAAACGTTTGAGTTCAAGTCTCCCGCCGTTTTTAAGAATGGAACCCAATTCGTAAATAGAACGACTCATTTGAATAAGAATAAAGAACCGCCCCTCTGCCTACTCCAAAACGGCCAGGTGCGAGTACCTACCTACAGGAGCCGAATTTATTTTAGTGATCTTTTTCTCTTTTGTTTAGCTAACTTCGCTGATACTGTTCAAGAAAACTTAAGATGCCATGAAATTAGTAAATATTAAAGTATTGACTATTTGACCCCTGAAAATAGATTTAGTAGACTTCTGAACTTTTTCTTTTTGGTTTTGTTATTTAAAGCTTGAATACAATTATGTCATTTACTTGTTTTTTTTAAAACTCAATATACGAAAGATAAAATATTGGTGTACATAGGAGCTAAGGTAGTAATTTAACGCATCATGCTTGACGTGTACACTGATTATTATTATAGAAAAAAACAAAACTTACTTGTAAATCAAGGTGGTTACATAACGATAGGAAATTAAGGTATTTGTATTTCTGTTACTACTTAAGTCAACAATATTTTGAGTTTGTCCAAATTTTTGTAGGCAAGAACTGGATTTAACTCCCTGGGGAGCTGTTTATATTAACATATTACAACAGAGATGAAGAACATTTAAGAGAAGAAAAATAACATTTCAGGCGTTGCCTAGTATGCAGGTGAAATAATTCAATTAGATGAATCTCTCTCGCATAAATAAAGGTTTCAGCTCTTTAACTTCACAAACATCAACAGATGAAAGAATTGAAGGAATATAGATGTTCAAATATAGGCAGAATGGTGAATGTTACACAGTGTATAATGTGGCCACTTAAACCAGCCATTGACAGGTCATAAGCCCTGTAGATGCCTAGACTTCCATATTACCTTATCTTAAATGTTCTTCATCTCTGTTGTAATATGTTACTACTTAAGTATTTAGAATTGTATAACTGTGTATAAAGACCTTAAGGGCCTTTCTTATAAACCTGGTATAAAGTTATGCCTAGGCATAGTGGTAGAATAATGATGAAAATATCATACTTTACACCATGTTTATAAGTAAGGCCCCTTAATTTTCAGATTCGTTAAAAAATGCCCTAACAAGGCAAAACGATGGCCCGATTTTAAAAAAAAGGTAAAACGAAAAAAAAATGCAAACTCAAATCAGTTTTTGATTTAAATACTAATATTATAATAATATACGCAGTTCTTCAAAATAAACGACAACCCAATAAACAAAAAACAAAATGAAGTTTGTTGTGGTAGCGGTTCCTCTTGTTGATTTTATAGGATAAGAAATCAAACGTTTTGAGGTTATACCGCGCACCGCACCTTTCTTCAAACTAAAAGTGGAATTTTAAACGTACCTACATATTTTTACGCCAGCAGAATCAAAGGTAATATATAATAATGTGTTTTCAGGCTTCTGTTGTCAATGAGCGTGAACAATGGAAGATATCCGATACGCTGAATGAAGGGGCGGTGATGTGAGATTGTATTTTGATATTTTCTCATTCAACCACAAATCAATGGTTGTCCACGGTGGTTACTCACTGCTCATGTGAACCGTTTATCTGATCAAACTCTTTATGGCCAACTGATGCGGCATCTTTATCATTTTTTAAATCGAAAAACATGTGTTTTATTCGATCTAGATTTGGTTTGATGTAAAAAATAATCAGGCAGGTCTTAAAACAGAAAAAATCTGATAAAAAAAGGGTTTAAAACCTTGTCTCCATTTAGTAGAACCGACTTATTGTAAAAAACAAAATGTTTTATCATGATATGCTGCCAACGGCAAACCTTATCGGTCCACGCACTAATATAGATGAAGGAAAAGAAGATAACAATTAAACAGCATATTTTTAAAAAATTAGACCAACAAAGTGCAAAAACATTATTGAAAAAGAAACTAGAAGTCAAAGCATTTACAAAGCTTATGATATGGAGTTGGCTGGTTCGATTGGCCACTTTACGCACTGTAACATTCAATATTCTACATCTGTTTCCACATTTCCTCAACCCTTTCATCTTTTGACTTTAATAAAGTAAAAAAGCTAAAATTTTTATTGATGTGGTTAAGATTTACCTGGCTGAGTAAGGAGGTTAAGTGGTTTTAAATATTTTTTTAATTTGTCAATAGAGTTTCAAACTAAGTCAATTTAAAAAAAATATATACCGTATTATCAGCGTTATGATTTTTTAAAGTTTTGTATTTCTGAAATTACTCTGCATGTGACGTCAGAGATTCTCTACTGCTTAATCTCGGTCAGTTCTGCTAATCGGTCCGCGACGGTAAGTAAACCGGAAATCTTTTACAGATCTCTGAACATTGGTTGATTCATATGAACTAGTGACGTCGTTCAAAGTAGTTAGTTTTTATGAACATATTTTTCATTATTTTATTCGTACATTTTCAAGACAGTTTGCAGTACAATTGAATGCCATAATTTTTAATGTGCGCAAAAAAACATGTTTGGTATCCAATTCCCCGTAGGGCAGAGGTTCTTCATCATCTGTTGACTTTTGTGGAGTGAAAAAACTGAAACCTTTATTGGTGTGTGTGGAATTTATCTGGCTGAATTATTTCAGATTTCAAACAGCCAATGACAGGTTGTAAGCCCTGCAAATGCCTAAATTTCCATATTCCTTTATCAAAAATGTTTTTCCTCTCTATTGCCATAAATTTCTAATTTGATAATTCGTTGGGAGTAAAACCCAGCCTCGTCTACAATCATTTTGACATATTCACAATTTTATTAACGTTATATGTTAACGATACACACATTCAAAACATATTTCCGTATACGAAACTTCATTTATCAAACTGTGTTTAAGGGAGAGTTCTTATTTCGCTTCTTGTTTTATTTTTCATCCCTTATATCGTAAAGGGTGAAGCATTGCTGCCATTTGGTCGCTAATGACGCGCATCGTTCAAAAGTGGTGACTTACGAAACTCTCGTATAACCCTTACCCCTTTACAGCCCCCAACCAAGTTTTTAAACTTTTTATTTACAACCAAGATTTCACCGCTATTTATTCATAAATTTGAAATTTAGTTGTTTTTAGATTAATTTATAGGCATTTATAAAAGCACTAATCAGCATACGTTGTTACGCATCAGATAAAGGTTTATAACATTGCATTTGTAAACAAAATGCAATGTAACTTGATCGTTGCGTATTAAGTTTGTTTTATTTATGATATTGCAAAAAGCGTCAATTTACACAGATACAATTATACAACTTAGTGACTCAACAAACTTGAAATTATTTTCATGACCAAAAATTGTGTTGCTTTTAATTGCCAAATATCTCCTTATTGTTTTTCTTCATACGTTATTTTTACTTTTTCTGTTTATTCATTTACATTTGTTTTGATATTCTTATTATTACTAGTATTTACACGTATGTTTCATTTTTTCATTATAAATGGTATATTCTCTAATTTATATTTGTTCTTAAATATTTATTATTATCAGTATATTTTCAAATTTATAGTTATTCTTCAATCTATATTATTATCGGTATGTTTTCCAATTCATATTTATGTTTTATTTCTTAATTTCAAATGCTATATTTTATAATTTGCATTTATGCTTCAATTTGTATTATTATCGGTATGTTTTCTAATTTATAATAATTATGACTCATATCTTAACTATTAATGGTATATTTTCTAATTTATATTTATGCCTTAATTCATATTATTATCGGTATGTTTTCAAATTGACATTAATGTTTTTTTTTCTAATGAAAAAAAATATAAAAAAATTAAAAAAATAAAATAAAAGAAAATATAAAAAAATAAAAAAATTATCGGGGTGCCCCAATTTGCATCAGTAGAGAAGAATACTTTAATATTTATGAACTGTTACTGACTTATTAAATTATTTTATTAAAAAAATAATTTAAGATTAGTATTTACTAATAGTATTTTAACAATATTAATAAATTTATTTATTTTTTAATTTAACACAGTAGCAAATATACTTATAATGTATGAATTTTTTTGCGGTGTTTTCGAAAAAAAAATCCGCATAGAAAAACGATCAAGTTCCGATCAAAATGTTTTTATGTAACATGAGTTTCAGGTAGGTTTGGGAAAAAATAAATTTTTGACCCCCTATGTATATATAATATAAGCTTTTTGTACGTAGATTTCCTTATGAATGTTTAAATAAACATGATCATTTCCAATCATCCAGCACATATCTATTAAGCTCCGATTGAGTGTTAATATCATCACGTGTAGCGATCTAAATCCAGAAGGGAGTTATAATCATCCATCTACCCCTAGGAGACATTACCCATGGGACCTAGTAAACCCTAGTGCATTTCCCATTGAACTTTTCTGTCATGGGATTTAACCCCATTTTTAGTTCCAGCGTCGAGAGTCCTCTGGATTGGGGCTCCATCCCCGATTTAAGAACCTCATCAGGGTTTCTGTTCCCCATATTTGTGATCACCTCGGAGTATGTTAAGCCATAAGCCCCCAACGGACCGTGATCCAATATTCAAACATCGGTTAAACGTCATCACGCATCGTTCAGTTCGTGGGGCTGAAACTGGGGATGATTAAATATCTAAATTTGTTGCATGAGAGACGATTACCATTTTTGATAAGGGAATATGGAATGTCTAGGCATTCACAGGTTAAAGTGGCCACTTTACATACTATGTAACATTCACCATTCTGTCTATGTTTAAATGTCTACCGTATTTTGCGGGCGATAAGACGCATCGGACCATAAAACGCGACCTATTTTTTTAATGAATTTTCAGATTAAAAAAAAGCGTCTTATGGTTTTTAAAAATACGATACCTTTTCTCAACGTTTCCATCAATCTGTTGACTTTTTTGTGTAAAAGAGCTGAAACTTGATCTCAATAACTCCCTAGTGAAAAAACCTAGCCTGTCTACAAACATTTTTACATACTCAAAACATTGATGATTAAATATGCTTAAAATCTTATGCGGATGAATTAAAAGAAAATTTTTAATTCTACCAGTCATTAAATCTTCGCTTTAGTTCGTTATTTTCCAACAGACCGCTTTGAACGAAATTGAGTTAAGCGTACAGGAGTTCTGAGAAAGCCTTTATTTATATAATTCAAATGAATGAAAAAAAATTTTTGAATTGTTTTAGAGGTTTTTTTTTTAAACAAATTTCAAATAAAAAGAAATATTTGGGTCGTTATGATTTACCCAAATATTTAATTTTGAGGGCCATTTTCAAAGAGTTGTAAATAATTCACTATTAAAAAATGGAAATCTAGTTGGGGTAGAGTGAGATTCGAGCCACAGACCATTGATCCGTGAGTCCGAGACACTAGCCACAGAACCACAACCCAAGTTGTGGTCATTATTTATACCTATTTCATAGAAAAAACTTTAAAGCTCTATTTCTGCAGACTTGTGTTTTGGTCTGTTTGACAAAATCGAACTGAAGCGACGAAATGGCAAAATAATTGTTATTTATTTACATTTAGATCACAATTATCTACCAACAATATTTTGAGTTTGTCCAAATTTTTGTAGACAAGGACTGGATTCAACTCACGGGGGAGCTGTTTATATTAACATATTACAACAGCGATGAAAAACATTTAAGAGAAGGTAATATAGAAGTTTAGTCATCTACGGGCTTATGATCTGTCAATGGCTGGTTTAAGTGGCCACTTTACACACTGTGTAACATTCACTATTCTGCCCATATTTGAACATCTATATTCCTTCAATTCTTTCATCTGTTGATGTTTGTGAAGTTCAAGAGCTGAAATAATGTTAATGACTGGTTTAAGTGACCACTTTACACACTGTGTAACATTTGCCATTCTGCCCATATTTGAACATCTATATTCTTTCAATTCTTTCATCTGTTGATGTTTGTGAAGTTAAAGAGCTGAAATTTTAAAAGCTGAAATAATGTCAATGGCTGGTTTAAGTGCCTACTTTACACACTGTAACATTCGCCACTCTGCCCATATTTGAACATCTAGATTCTTTTAATTATTTTATCTGTTGATGTTTGTGAAGTTAAAGAGCTGAAATTCGAAGAGCTGAAATAAAGGTTTTAGATCTTTAACTTTACAAACATCATCAGATGAAAGAATGGAAGGAATATAGATGTTCAAATATGGGCAGAGTGGTGAATGTTACACGGTGTGTAAAGTGGCCACTTAAACCAGACATTGACAGGTCATAAGCCTTTTAGATGCCTAGACTTCTATATTACCATCTCTTAAATGTTCTTCATCTCTGTTGTAATATGTTAACAATTATCTACGATTATAAATAATACTTTACAATTATTATTTTGTAATTTTATTTTGTTTTATTTTATTTTGATTAAAGAAATTATGGCAGGTGGACGGACACCCAGAATGATAAAGTAGAGACTATAGGAAAGCAAAAGAAGTGTTGGAAGGCCACGAAAAAGATGGTCTTATGACATTGCCTCGATAGTTGGTAAAACATGGATGATAAAAGCGGGTGATACGAAGGAATGGAGATGTTTGGAAAATGCCTTTATCCAGCAGCGGAGAGAACAAAGCTGAAGAATAAAAAGATTGTTTGTGCAAAAACAAGGGAAATTTTACAAATTGTAGGAGTTTTGTTTAATAATGAATATATTCGACTTAATTAATTATACTCGTATATAAACCATAACATCTCGTAGGTGCAAGAAGAGAGAATAAACCGCCCCATCACTTTTCTGGATTTGTTCATGCCATGTCTTTCTCAGTCTTTCCTGTTTTCTGCATATCTAAAAATATGGTTTTTAATATTCTAACGTAACGAATTTTATAATCCTAATATAGGCACCTAAGTTTATATTATTAGATTAAATAAGAAAACTGATACCATAAATAGGTAAAAAAATTATTAATTTATTATTTACGTGTGTTTATACTTACTTACGTTTACGCAAATTGGATTATGGAATTTTTATCCGATGTATTTTTATCGATAAAATTATATCTTCAGATTGTTTGTAATCCTCAAACTTAAGTAAATATGACGATATCAGAAACGAGAGGGGCTTAAAGCTGATCATCGATTAACCGATTGCAGTATGATGCATCACTTTGAATATGTCCATATATCATACTTTGGTTGCACAAATAATGTCAAGATAATTTGATTTTGATAACATAAATAAAATCATGCACTTACGGATTGCATAATTTAAGATAAAATAAATTCACTATTTTTTTTACATAAAAAAAAAAATATTTAAAGCGTTAAAATTTTTACAAGGTAAAATTGTCTTGTAAAATTGATCACTTATTTGATGTAAAAATCTTATTGAATTTCATTGTTTACGATAAAATAAATTTACCATTTTTTTTTCCGTAAAAAAACAAATATTAAAACCGTTTTACTTTTTACAAGGTAAAATTGTCTAGTAAAATCGATCACTTATTTGATGTAAAAATGTTATTTCCTAACATTGGCTGTATCATTTCAATACTTTTTATGAAATTATATGTTTTATTTATTTATTATACGGCACAAGTGCCTTTTATAATATAAAAAAAGAACAATATAATGAGTTGGCTAGATAAACAAAAATGTAAAAAACAATATTAAAACATGGGTATAAAAAGAAATAACAAGAAAAAAAATATATACATGTATGTATGTCAGCATACAAAAGATATAAAAGTAATAAAATTAATTAATATCGGATAATCAGCGTAAGTAGCTTTTGCAAAAATATATACAAGAGTTTCATTATTTTAACTGATTCAAAATTTTTTATGGTTCTAAGAATGAAACCCAAAATTTTCATACTTTTAGAAGTAATGTGATTGATGTGGCTTTTGAATTCAAGTTTTTTGTCAAATATGACACCAAGATCTCGAATCTCAACAATTTTTCAACAGATCAATGTCTCGAGCAACGTTGTTAAGCATAGCGGTAGCCTTTTCAACAGGCACAACTATCGGCAGGTTGGTCCTGTATATCGGAATATGAAACAATCTATGCTGACGCTATTCTTAGGTAATTTTTAAGAACATACAAACCAATGCTCATCATAATCTCAAGATTATCGAATACCGAGCAACAATCGATAAAAATGTGTAGTCAAATACACATTTTTTCTAGTCTCTAAACTGTTGTAGCCGAGCATACCCTGGAGAAACTTGGTCGGGTAGAGCCGAGGATAATACCCACTCTCTCATGTAGAGATATCTCAGAAACTTCTTTTGGATTTCTCGATCTTAAGAGAGTGCTTAACTTCAGTTCATGCGCCCCCCTGAGATGCCCGAATGTACGAAGAATGAAAAGAGTTTGAATGAATTTAAAAAGAAGTGTTATGTTTACTGTAAGATGATGTAAATTATATACTAATTGTAATATGACCTAACTTATGAAATAGATAAAAAAATAAAATTTAAAAAAAATTATTGGCCATCAGTTTTTCTGGCGAAGCTGACAATTCTTCATCAAGACTCTATTACACAATTTATCTGAATTTTTCGCCAATTTTAGTTTCTTATGTTTAAACTCTTGTGCTTATGCCGGTACATGAGCTGAAACAAAAAAGGAGGAAAAAGTTCTGCGACAGGATTAAACGCCGCGTTTCCCCGCGATCCATTCAGCCGGTGTTGGCATCGCGGAATACCAATTGAATAAATTACCCACCTGAATACAAACTTACCCCATAATGGAGGCATTATGCCCATTCATCCCTTTCTGCCGTTTGATGACTCCGGTCCTTATTTACAGCGTACTGGCCGGTGCTCCGTCTTGCCCGGGTCTACCTACCCTTTGCGATACGTGTACTAAATAAAATACATGGTTTCTTTTATCAGTCCATTTTAAAGCTGTACGTCTGAATGTGGACATGCACAGGGCTGGGGAAAAGAATTGAAAAAAAATCTGAAATATTACACTCGGCACGCAGTTCTTATAGAACACGACAAATCGATTGCCCTTTTAATTTTATGCCAAAATTAATTTTGATTTCAGTTCTTTATTTAAATAATAATTTATGCCAAAAACATATTTTTAAAATATTATATTCGTATTTAGGTACTAATAATTCGTCATGCTTATTAAACTTTTGTTTTTATGCAACAATGTCCAGAATGCGTAGATTAGTCAATTCATCAAACGATTTGGAATTATTTGGGATGTATTTTCCGGTATTTTGTAGATCTTTTCGCCACTTAAACAGTGTGGGATGAAGATGGATTAGCATGGGTTAGCTCGAAGTCTTATCGTTGATCGTGTTTTTAAATTATTCTATATCATTATTTTACTGACCTTGTTCGTCTTTGCTTTGTAGTTTTACGTTTTTTTTCCCTAGTTTCTTATAAATATGTTTCTTTATATAGCTGTTGCTATTGGCCTAGGCCATTTATAAAACAAACTGAAAAAAAAGGCTCCTAGAACAACGACGCTTGTGATTTTCTTCAACCTTACATGAGAGCGGTTTAAAAATACTTTTGACACTTTATGTCATCAACTCAACTCGAAAAATATAAAAGTATATCTTTTGATACTTGGGTTAGTACATATATATATATATTTCAAACTTGGAATATAAATCTTTTATAAAACCTTTTCAAAATCATGTATATAAAAAAAAGTAAATGTCTCATTTTTTGCACATCCGTCGTTGTTCTACTATAACGACAAATCCATCTTAGCTCAATAGCTACTCTCAGGTAAAAATCTTATAAAAGAAATTGAGTGAAGTTAGTTTGTCCTATAGTATAGAGGTTGGCATGTTTGCCTTATGTTTCTGGGCTCGATTCCCGACTAGGTGGACATGAAATATTGGTTAAAACATGGATTTACAATTGCTGATGTTAAAAGCAAACTGAACTGCATGATCGCCTTCTGGGGAACCGGTAAAAAGACAAACGTAACAAGGATACAAAGACAACAAAATAAATCAAAAACATAATATAATATTTATCTTATTTGAACGCGACGACCGTACCATACGAAAAAAAAGCCAGTTTGACATAAAATACTTGTCAAAAATTGAGACAGTAAAATTTTAAACAAAATTCCATACAAGTCGTTGATATAACAGTGACCAAAAATCTTGACATATGCAAATATAAAACCAGAACACAAAAACAGTACCATATTAAAATAGCAAGAACAAATGCAGGAGAGTCAAAAATATCATCAATTAACTACCTACATGAAAAAAAATATTAGATACAAATTTAAAATCAAAATTAAAAAGCCCGTTATGACTTCGCTAACCAGACGAGACATAACAAAACTTGACCATGGCATATGTTAATATTACCTTAACGTATTTTTAAAATTATATTAAACATATATTAACCCTTAAATTCATCGTAACGGAAATTTCCATCGTACCATTTATTTCGGTATAATTATTAAAAATCATAAATATTGGAGTATTTTTTAAGTCGGGAATAATTACAAAAGTTTATCTACGGATAAAAGAGAAAAGAAAAATTAAATCCACTTTTTGTTTATGATTTGTGTCAGTTGAAATATTGACTGCGCGTCTTTGTAATTTCTGAAGTTTTGTTTTATATTCAAATTTCTAAGTTATTTATATTCTACAATGTTTGAGTATGTCCAAATGCTTGCAGACTGGCTGTATTTCCTCCCTAGGGAGTTATTCATATTTAAATTTATTTCAACAGAGAGGGAAAACATTTTTGAGAAGATAATATGGAAGTCTAGGCATTTACAGGGCTTATGACCTGTCATTGGCTGGTTTAAGTGGCCACTTTTCACACTGTGTAACATTCACCATTCTGCCCATGTTCGACCATCCACATTTCCTCAACTCTTCCATCTGTTGATTTTTGTGAAGTAAAAGAATTGATACCTTTTTCACGTGGGTGAGATTCATCCGGCTGAACCAAATCACCTACTAGGCAACGCTTGAAAACAATTTTCCGTTTTTTATACTTCTTCTTTTACCAGGTAGTTAATTCAACAATGTTTAAGTATGTCCAAATGCTTGCAGACTGACTGGATTTCCTCCCTAGGGAGTTATTCATATTTAAATTTATTTCAACAGAGAATGAAAATATTTTTGAGAAGGGAATATGGAAGTCTAGGCATTTACAGGGCTTACGATCGGTCATTGGCTGGTTTAAGTGGGTGAATGTACACAGTGTGTAAAGTGGCTACTTAAACCAGCCAATGACAGGTCATAAGCGCTGTAAATGCCTAAACTTCCATATTCTCTTTTTAAAAATGTTTTCCTTCTCTGCTGAAATAAATTTAAATAATTATATTATTTTCAAAGGCGACAAAAGTCGCAACGTGGAGCGTAAATATTAAGTTTTAATACGTATGTATTAAGTATATGTTAGAAAAAATAAATACAATTAATTGATAATTACTTGATGCAAATTTACATTATCGTGCTATTTGAAAAAAAATATTATTCTTATTATTACATCTGGATTTCAATTATTAATTTTCCCCAAAACTACACCTCAAAATACACCGTAAAACAATTTTTAGCGAAACAAAAAATCATATATTTAAGGGTTAGAAAAATACAAATCATTGTCTCTGGAAGAATAAAACTACTCGCCGTTAGTTTATGTAATACATAATCGAGAAACGTTGCATTTTTAACGATCTAGTGCTCGTAAGGAGCAAATGAGGGTATGATGATGAAGATGCACGTATTTACACTCGGAATGAGATGAATGTTTTAATGGCAAATATTATTTGCTTGACATTGTTAGTAACTGCAGCCCTGGCATGTGTATGTACGAAGATCCTGTTTTCCTTTCAGTAAAGGAAGCGGCTAGTATAATCACATAACGTCCTGTATTGCACAAATTGGTTCAGCAACAAAAACATTTTCATTGAGTTTAAAAGTCACTGATGCATACAGATTCCTTTGAGCACAAGACCACCTTCTTTTCCTGCTAAAAAGGATAACCTCCCTTCCATCTACATTATTATTTATCTATCTTCTTCCGTAGGTACTAGGGTCACATTCCACTGTACCTTTTTATTTTCAATGTAGGTATTTACTTGTTGATTATCAAATGAAATGATAAGCAGAGTGCGAAAGCTCAATGTGTCAGAAGACTCGGTGTTTGCGCCTATAAAAATAGGCGTTTTGATTACAACCCAGGCTAGCAAAAATATTTCATAATACAATTAAACTTTGAAATATCATAAAAAGGTTACAATGTGATATCAGAGTGAGCAGAGATATTTTGAATGAAGTCGAAGAATTTGTGTATCTGGGAAGTATGTTTACTAAAGATGGAAAGACCGAGAAAGATATTGAAAAGAGGGTGAGTACCGGGAACAGGGAGAACGGTGCACTGAAATCTACTTTGGCAAACAAATGTTTATTGCAGAAAGCAAAACTATCAGTTTACAATGAAATTTTAGTTCCAACTCTAATGTATGGGAGCAAAGTATGGAATTGGAAAAATAATGATGAAATTAGGTTAAATGCTGTCGAAATGCGATCTCTCAAACGAGTGTGTAATGAAACGATGGATGATAGATGCACAAATGTCGAGATCCGATAACTGTGTAAGGCATTGACATATGCATTATCGACAGAATCAAAAAAACGGTGCTGCGTTGGTTTGAACATGTAGAGCAAATGAACAGCGAAATAACGGCTGAAAAGATCTACGATGCGAATGTTGATGGATGTGGAAAACGAGGAAGACCGAGAAAGACATAGCACGATCAAGTCCAGCAAATACTTGAAAATGGACATGTCAAGATGTATGAATGTAGAGGAAGCGAGGTCTGTATGCAGAGACAGAGTAATATGGCGTTCTATCATCTCTGCTTACCCCTACGGGGAAATGGCGTGATGGTTTGTTGTTGTTGTTGTTACAAACAAAAAATTGGCAGAAGTTTTCGGGTAAATCAATAATTTTACTTTATAATTTTTTTCCCTTAAATTTTTTAGCGCATCTGGCCCTGATTTTATTTTAAAGAAACCTATGAAAAATTATTGCACCACAAAATAAAATTTCAGTTTCTTGTATTAGTAACAGTGTGCAACTACATAATATTAACTATAAACGACACTGATTCTGAGTTTTAATTCTTAAGTCATCGGATTTACCTAAAATATAGACCATTACAAAATGTTCTTTAATTCAGTGTTCAAAATTTAATAAAAGTCAATATTAAACATGCTTTCATTTTTATGAAATGTCGACTCTGTTTAAAATATGAACATATGTGTTAAACTGTCATTTATCTGAAGCTGAAGTTGTCAAACTTAAAGATTTGAAGAAATATGGATGTTTAAACAGAGGTAGAATAGTGAATGTAACACAATATGTAAGTAGACACTCAAATCAGCCAATGACAGATCATAAGCTCTAAAAATTCTCTAGATGCTATATGCCCTTTTAAAAAATATTCTCCATCCCTGTTGTAATATGATAATAATTTAATCAAATCGTTTGTTGTGAACTAATTTGAACGAAACAGGTGTTATGTATGTATTTAATATATTCCGTGTACGCTATATTTTTTCAAAAATAAATATGTTCATATATATGGCGCATAGGTATCTTCAGTTCGTATACTGGTATAATACAAAAAGGGTTGCCAATTTTAAAGGTAATTCAATGCAAGCATGGTAGTTTGATTCATAATAACCGGATTGAATGATAATCTAACCGGAAACGGAGCAGCAAAAAACAACAATGGCGGCCGGAACTCCTTAGTTTTATTATTTCACAAGTCCCCTTAGCTCGTCTAACTAGAAAAACAGGATTAAAGATCAGAAAAAAAAACACGCGTATTTGAGAACCGGAGAATATAAGACCATTGGAGTTTGTCCAGAAGAGCTGGCCTTACTAACTACCTATTCTCACAGCGCGATGATCACAGAAAGGGCTCGCCTAATTTTGCCTTGAGTCTTCTTGCCCCCTGTACCCATTTACCCTCACTTCCCCTACAACAGAGGTAACCAACTGTTTAAGAAAAATCTCCGGGAAAGTGCTTATTACTTTGAAAAAAATATTTTTAAATAGTTCGACCTTCTCGGAAATTTCAAATGCGGTGTCACAACAGAATATTTGTAAAAGTCAGTCATATAAAATTATTAAATTAAAATATCTGTAAAGACGCGTAAAATAGTTTCAAGTATTGTCTGGTATGTAACTGATAGTAGATCTTCCGTGTCTACGTTCATGTTAACGATAAAATTAATTGTTTTTTTTCGTTTTACTGAGATATATACGAGTATGTTTTTTTCTTTAGGAATTATATTTATGTTCTTAGAATTTTAGGAGTTTTAGGAGTTTTAGGAGTTTTAGGAGTTTTAGTCCCAACACTAATGTATGGAAGTGATACATGGAACTGGCAGAGGAAGGATGAAAGCCGAGTGAACGCGGTTGAAATGCAATATCTTAGACGAATGTGTGGGAAATCAATGTATGCCAGGGTTACGAATGATGAAATCAGGCGAGAGTGTAAATCTGAGTCAAGTTTAATTGATAAGAATAAGAAAGGGCCTCTAAGTTGGTTTGGTCACGTAGAACGAATGAACGACGAAAGAATGGTAAAAAAAGTATAAATGGCGAAAATGAACGGCAACGTGAGACGTGAACGACCAAGGAAGACGTGGCATGATCAGATAAACCAGAATCTTAAGTTTGGTCATGTCAAAAGCAGACAGAACCGAAGGGCATGTATGACAAGATTTATGAATGTGAAAGAAGCTAGGATTGTATGCCAGGATAGACGTGTGTGGTGGTCCATTCTCTCTGCCTACCCCTACGGGGAAATGGCGTGATGGTAGTAGTACTTAGAATTAATCGTATCACTTTTCAATTGATATTATGAAATATGTAAAGAAAACTGACTAACTGAGAAAGATGCTCCTGTTAAATTTATAAGAAGTTAGATGAAAGTTGTGTAACATGGGTTGTAAATCATCTTCTGATTCTGTCAGTATTTTATTTATTCATATTTTTTCTCTTACAAACTGTTATTAATAATAAAAATAATGTGATCTCACTGGGGCAACCCGTGCCAAGGACACTTAACAATATATTTTTAAAAAATATTTTTATATTTCAGAATACACAAAGAAGACTAACTTAATAAACAGAGATAATTAACAAAATATTCAGACAATTTTAAACACTACGTATTTATGTTTATAATTAATTTAATTTATGCATGGTTGCATCGTCTTCATAACATGTGATGTTAACGACCATATCTTCCTCAGTCCTAGATTTTCTACTGCCTTCATTCTTGAAAGCGTTTTGTTTTAGACACAGTTTTTATAGTTTATTTGTTTATTTTTGAGTAATTATCAAGATGTAGAATTTACATTGTTTCTTGGTTGTTCTAAATATGCATTTTTTACTTTCATCTTAAAATTTTTACATAAACAGATTTTTACTATTTCTATCGCTCACTTAACTCACTTTTTGCCTAGATATTTAATAAATTTCTTTGTAAGTTTGATATTTAAATATTTTTTTGGTTCTGGTTGCATAATATTGAATAACAGATTCTTTTTAATTATATTTTTAGTCGCTGACTAACCTAACTTTTTGCGTGGATATTGTTGATATGTGTAATGTGCATCTAAATAAATAATGATATGTTGCGTGGTGTACCAAAATTACACTATATTTAATAACAGATTCATATTTATGAACCATATTTTAAGTTTATGCAAATTTTAATAAACAAGGACTGGATTTCGCTCCCTAGGAAATTATTAAGATTAAAATATTATAACAGAGATGAAGAACATTTTAAAGGAGGGAAATAAAGAACCTAAGGCATTTTCAAGGCCCGCTTGATGGCGATCATTTTACGCACAGTTTAACATTCACCAGTTGGCATATGTTTAAACATCCACAATTCTGTACGTAAAGAGTGTATAATTATTTATATATTTTTTCGGTGCGTCTTTCTATCTGTAGGTGTTAATGTGTGTAAAGTATCCTCTATAGTGTCCTAGAAGTGGGTTATCCCAGTAAACACACAATATTTTCTTGTAAAGGAATTTTCAAGTTTGTAAGTAAAAATTTTTGATGGAAGTTCATTGTATTTTTTTTATATAAATAAAAGGCGAGTAATACTTTAATCTACAAATTTGGAATATCCAGTAACCGGTTTCATCGCTTTCGCGATATCTTCGAGACTGGTTTATTTATTAAGGAGTTCAATGTATTTATACAAAACAGAGGTAAGGATAGAGAGTTCAAAATTATATGAAAGTTATCTAAATAAAGTTATTTTTATCTTAAGGACCGCTATGAATTTTGTTTTCGAGTTTACAAATGAGGGTTGGTAATTGGGTTGAATAATGCTATTTTAATGAGCGTAAGTATTTTATTTTTAGTGTCCCATCCTTCGTGAGTGTGATTTTTGTCAATTATAGTTTCTGGAAAACAAAGGGTAAAAAGTAATTAGCAAAAATATATTACAAGGGGTATAGTAATAGAGGATGCACGTGTGTTATTTGTTCATTTAGTAATTTTACGTCGGGTTTATTTTTTAATCTATTTATTTCAAAAATTTCTAGTTTGTAAGTTTATGGACTTTAGATGCAATTTGAATTATTTTTACATATTTTTTTAAAACGAAAGAATGTTTATTTTCTATTAAATGATTGGTAAAATTTGAATTATCTAAGATACCAGTCTTGAAGATGTCGCGAAAGTGATGGAACCGGTCACTGGATATTCCAAATTTGTGAACATAAGTATCACTCGTCTTTTATTTATTTAATAAATTGTATGGGTATGTTTGAAATATATTTCAAATTATTTTTTTCAAAAAGTTCTATACAGTACGCAGACAAAGTTTAGAAATGCTTTAATTTACCTCAGAAAATTTCCATACACAATACAATAGTTGACGATAAAATTAAATTTGCTAAAAAAACTCACATTAGATTGGGCGTCTGCATTTTTATCGTAGCTTTCTCAAAAAGATGTACAAAATATATAACATAATATCGATGCTCAAGAAGACAAACGTGCTTATTACAGTTTTTTTTTTTTTTTTTGGAGCAGTTTAAAGTTTGAAAAGTTGCTGTTTTGCTTCGTTTTCGTGTTACTTATTATGAATATGTAACAGTGATTTGAGAAGAAATAAAAAAAATACGACATGCTCATTGAATATGTTTAAAGTTAAAATGCCTAAACTCATTTTTTATACTTGGCGTGTTTGTCTTCTAGACTGTTGATATTTACTCATTATTATTTACTCGTATTATAATGATCGTGATTATAATTTATATGCCAAACCATATAGGTATATCTAGCCAAAATGTCTCCAAGACCGGTTATGCTTTAAACCTTGATGTGGTTTAAAATGAATACTTTTTAAGTTTCCAATGGTTGTTTGCTTGCGACATTTCACCCTCTTTTGTGGGCCAATCTGCAGCCAGTCCTGCCTCCCTTGGAGGGCAATCTTCGCGTGTGATTTCTGCTTTTAATTACTCTCCCTTATCAGCCCCTTCCTCTTCTTTTCTCCTTTACTTTACCCTCTCTCTCTCCCCCCAAACATAACCTCCAAATGCTTCTTCTACTCTTTTCCTCTTTTTCTTTGCTTGTTTTTGCCGGACTAGTCCCAGCGGCGAATCTGTGATTAGTTTCCTTAACGTTCCATTGTTTGTAAATATTTTTTCTTGGGTTTAAAGCTCTTTGTTTTTTTGTATTGCAGATAAAATTCTGGTGGTAGAAGCAACAAACATTTAAAGTCATATACAGACACTTATTAACTCTTTTTTAAATTGATTAAACTTCGTAAAACTGAACGAAAAAATTAAAATTAAACCGTCGTATTTGGTTTCCGAAAAATCCAAAAAATATTTCAAAACAGAAATATTTTTATAAAAAAAGATACAACATATTATCCATTAATTACTCGTTAACATTTGCAGGATTTGCAATTGCTTGTTGTGGGAGTGTGGAACTCCTACCCCAGTTGGAGATGGACAGAAGACACGAGGTTGATGTTTTAAGCCCGTATTTATTACGTGTTGAATATAATACGACACTTTGTTGTAGTGCGCGAGAGTAAGGACGACAATGAGTTGGATTGTCTGCACTTATACTAAATGTTGGATCTGAATGACTGCGTAATTCATGTCTCTATGGCTGGATTGAAGAGTGTAATGAAGTTGATCTACTGCAAGACGTTGCTCTTATACAGACGGATGTTTTATGTGCAATACATACTGTGAGTGTTGCAGAATATAATGTATGGATTCAATAAAAAACGCTGAGTTTTTTCTTGCAGTCATTGCTCTATATTTCAGGTGAAATCATTGCCCATCTGTGAGTCATCAATCAATGGACTATGAAACATATGCTAATTAAGGCATTTTTTAAATGAAAAAAACAGGTAACATATTATCGTGATGAATAAACATATTAATAATGTAAGTGATTAAAATGAAATCACTGACAAAATAATTATATAATTCGAAAAATGCATGAGTTATAATATATTTCTACAACCTAAACAATCTGCCATTAAAAAGGCGATCTCCGTGCTCTTAATTCCTACTATTGCACATTTTTCTTATCGGATTGAAAAATGAAACATTATTATTGAACTAATTTAACAAACCTTTATATTTTGTAAAACGTGTTTGGGTAACTTAAGTTATGGTCATCAGGAACACTTATTTTGATATTATTCAAACATTATGAGCTTTTTAGGTCATTAAGTTTTCTTCTAGTCTCTAATGCTTTGAAATGAAAGTGCTGAAGTATTTTACAGTTTTTTTAAGAATCACTTCAATGTCAGAAGTGCTCTTTGAAAATCAGAGTCAAATTCTTTTAATTAAAAAAGTTAGTAAAACAAATAGAGTTTTTTATTTCAAAGTGATACTTTTTAATTTATACGAGCTTGAATGATATCGAAAATGAGAAGAATATGGTTTAAAGGTAGGTAATTGTCAAGGGGGTAAAGGATCCTTTTTGTTGGAAAACAATACGTTTTATTAGTATCAACAAGTCTAAAGTGTTTTCCATTGTTTTTTCTTTTCTTTTAGGTTAATTAGCGCATCAATTACAACGTAAATTATTGATCATTGTTTTAAGTAAAGTAAAGTAAATATGATCCTTCGATGAATTATATCGGGTTGTGGTCCCGTGGCTAGTGTCTTGGATTCACGGACCAAAGGTCCGTGGTTCGAATCCCACTCTACCCCAACTTGATTCCATTTTCTAATAGTGAGTTATTTACAACTCGTTGAAAATGGCCCTTAAAATTAAATATTTGGGTAAATCATAAGAACGCAAATATTTCTTTTATAAAATAAAAAAAATATATATATACTCGTGCTGGTTTGATTCGTTCCGACGTTTCGATTACCGTTGCAGGAGCCATCTTCAGGGTTGAATATATGGTAGAATACAAGGTGATAGAATCTAACCTAGGTATAGTGACCGACTAAAGTTTTTGCTAATAATGCAAGATTCGGCCGCGGTTTTAGTTTTAGCGAAACTTTGGCTCAGCCAAAATTTGCAGCCAAGACGTGTCAGGTAACGTTCGGCTGTACTTGGGTGAACCTTATGGCTCGTGACTCGGTCGCGTGACCTTTTATATTTGTATTTTTTGTAATTCTTTTACAGTTAGTAATTTAAAGTTCCTGTAGCGTATATTGGAGAACTGTTACTTATAGGTTATTTATTTATTTGACAATTGAAGTCTGGATTATTTTCCATGCTATTTAACCCATCACGTAATGCATAATGTAAAATATAAGGTAATCGTAGAAGTTAATGTATAGAAAGCAGATAGCTGCTGAACTGCCGATATGTACAGAAAAATAGGTCGATTTTATCCACATGTTATATGTATAACATAAAAACTAACCAGAAAGCGGTAAAAGTAAATAAATTTTCTTTTAGAATTTGTGCCTTTTTTTATTGCGTATTTAATTTAACACTTATTTTAATGAATTCGTATGGTTTGATAATAAAAACGCTTAATTTTGAGCGTTTTGAAGTAACTTTTAACTTATATAAATAACAACATTTTGAGTTCGTCCAAATTGCCAGAGACAAAGACTGGATTCAACTTCCTAAGGAGCTGTTAATATTAACATATTATAACAGAGATGGAGAACATTTTAGTGAATGTAATATAGAAGTCTTGACATCTACAAGTCTAATGACCTGTCATTGGCTGATTTACGACTTCTACATTCCCTTCTCTTAAAATGTTCCCTATCTTTGTTGTTATACGTTAATTTTAACAGCTTTCTAGGGGTTGAATCCAGTTTTTGTCTAGAAAAATCTAGGCAAACTCAAAACATTGTTGATAAATCCACCTGGTCCAAGAAGTATACAAATTGAAGATATTTTAAATCAATTAAAATTATTAAATTAGATGAATTTCACTCACATTAATAAAGGTTTCAGATTTTTAACTTTGCAAACATCAGCAGATAGAAGAATTTGAGAAATATAGATGTTTAAATATGGACAGAATGGTAAATAATCGACAGTGTGCAAAGTGGCCAATAACAGGTCATAAGCCCTGTAGATGCCTTGACTTCTCTATTCTTGTTTTGTTCTCCATCTCTGTTGTAATATGTTAGTTATTTAAATATGTTTTGTTTTCGGGTGGTCTTCTAAAATCTTGTCTCAGTCGGTCATTACCAACCTATAAATAGCCAATACACCTGTATTAATACGTCGTTTGATATATTTATCAAAATAAACATACATGGGTATTTAAAACAAAATTAAATATTCTGCTATTTATTTGACCTAGCCTCCCCCGCCACTCTAATCAACCCCCTCTCGTCCCCGGAAGGAAAGTTTCCTCGAACCGGGCGGTAATTAAGGTTTAGTCTTGGCGCCGTCCCCCTGCCTCCCGCCCCGCGCCCGGCACCCCGGGCTGGCATAAGCCACAGGCGTGACGCGAATCACAAAGGTGAGAAAACACAAAAGATTAGAGCTTAGGACAGTCGGAAAATGTCACGATATTCCGAAAGTATTTTCAAAATTGCGTAGCCGCTGGCAACGTCATGAGTCGGGTAACTAAGCTGGCCGAGTGTTGTTTTTGCTGTCGGTTGATTTCCTCTTATTTATATATCTCTAACCTTTTTAAATTATAAATTTGTGTTTTTTGCAATCTTCAAATAAACATTTTCATATCCGATTTGGAAAGCAAAATGTGTATAACTATGCTGAATGTTAATACAAAAAATATTTATCCTTGCTACGCGAAGAATGAACGTCCGCTAATTCAGCAACACATCTAAACAGATACCCTTTACGAGAGAGAACACGAAGATAAAAATCATAACAAGGAAGACAGAGACGCTATTCTGCTGCGGGTATTGTCTAAAACAGATTCAGTCTTCAGTCGGTTGATGACAGTGAGGGGGGACGCACGTGCGTAACATGAGCGGGGAATTTGCGACTTTTAAATTATTTTGCTCTAACAGGGCTAAATCATATGTTTATTCGTATAAATTATGGAAAAGAAATGATTAAATAGTATGTCTTAACGTATTTTTGATTATTTATTTATTTAAACATGGTTTTTTAGGGCCAGACCGCGAAACTTCAGAGGAACATTTCGCATAGTAAGCTTTAAAAAAATCCTAATAAAATTTCTCCAAAAAGTCATTTAAATTATTTTACAAAAAATCATGAACTGAAAATGGAGTAAGTCTTTAATTTTTCGGACTGGCATCCCTCCCGCAAACCCCTACCCCTCCCCGACAAAAAAAAAATGCGATAAAAACGTATTTGACCAACGAAGCGATACGCACCAGACGCGGACAAGGGAAGCGGCTGGGTAGGAGATGGATAGGGATTTGTAGAGGGACTGCTTGTCCGAGAAATTAAGAATTTACTACATTTCGAGTTGACATTTTTTATTTAAATGACTTTTTGGAATAAAACTATAAGGATTTTTTTTAAAGCTTACCATGAGGAAGTTTTTGGCGCTCAAAAACCGTGTATACACATTAGGGTGGGCCGATATTTTTTTTTATGAATTTTTTTATAAAAGGGGTCCAAAAAGTTGCCTTTTGGATTACTCGGAATGCAAAAGAGCTCGAAATTTTCGAAAAAGTCAATTTTTTGCTCTTAACCGGCTGTCATTTTGTATTTAAGTAAGAAAATCAGTCCAATTAAATGTTATAATGTGCATAAAACCTTATTAAATAAGCATCTAAGGGCGTGAGTTGCACTTTATTTTGTAATAAATAGGTAGCATTGTTTTAATGCGCCATTGTTTTCGTCAATATTAGCCAGGCGCTCAACGGAATCAGTTCCGCGGAGTGTAAACTTTTTGCATTTCCGTAGTTTTAAAACATGTTCGAATTTGTAATGTGATTTGGTTATATCTTCACTAACAAAACATAATTTTATCAATATAGATAATTAACAAAATGTTTAGGCAGTTGTAAACTTCAAACCTCGGTTGAGGGCCAAAAGTAGTATGGAATATTTTTTTAAATAATTTTTACATTTAACGTGATCCAAAATGCAACTTTTCAGACCCCTTTTACTTTGATGTCTAAAAAAATAAAAAACTTCATACATCATCGGCCTACTATAATACACATACAGTTTACATACATATGAAAAAGGGCGGGTATAATAAATGCACTTTTAAAAAATCAGTGGTATATGAACAATGAACATATTGTAGGAACCTAAATTATAATATTTTTGTTATAAAACTAAATTTTGATGTATTAAACATATATTTTTTTAGAAATAAACATTGACTAAATATAAACTTGAATTTAATAAGAAGTTAATTACTGTATACGTAAAATGTTAAATTCTTCATACTAATTAATTTGAGATTTTAAGTAATGATAATAATCTCAATGTTAAAATGAAGAATACACTTACAAACATAAGCACACACATGAGTGAGTAAATTTTTTCGTTTATCATAATCATCATCATCATCCTCTCTGCGTCTAGTGGCGCAAAGGGCACTGCATAGGAACATTTAACACTTTGGTACTTAATCATCAGTAACATAAGGCCCTTCTTATTAGAATTTTTTACCTGCGAGTGGCCATCGAGTCATAGACACATATTCAGGGTTCTGGTGCAGGACAAGACAGCTTGACATTAGATTTGAGATTATTGATTTTAATTTATTGATTTTAGTTTCTTTATTTAAATTCGTTTGATAAGTTTAATTTACTAATTATTGATAGATATGTTCATGATTAATATTTTATTGATTTATATTTTAAAGTTAAAATTTATTTATTGAAGATTATAAAGATTCGATGAATCCTATATAAATAATTGTTATGATAAAGGTTCTATTCACACCCACACAGAACATATTTTTGAGAAATTTATTATTTTTACAATTAAGTATTTTTGAAGAGTGGTAAGTTAATAAAAAGTAACTAATTCTTAGTTTTATTTGAAATCTTTTAATATTCAAGAAAGTAGGGGGCCCTCGTCCACCCTCCTTTCTCCACCTATAGCGTCCATAATTGCGTAGCAAGATATGCATAATTATATGAAGATACATATATATGTAATATGTATGTACCTAGTCCGCTGTTTAATTACTTGGAATAATTACAGGCTTCCCTCTGATAATCACCCCTCGCCTCATCTCATCCCCACCCCCGCCAATGAGCCCCAGGACACTTTTCTCTAAGGGTAGCGATGATTCACGATCATCTAACAAGGCATTTCCTGTAATTAGATGATGCCGAAGAATACTGATTTTTGGCAATATTTATTTATTTATAAAGCATATTTCAGAAATAAATTTGTAGCAACAGCGAATAAAAACATTTTTGAGGAGGAAATATGGCATTGGCTGTTTTATGTGGCTACTTTATACACCGTGTAACATTCACCCTTCTGCCCAACTTTAAACATCCGCATTACCTCAACTCTTCAACTGTTGAGTTTTGTGAAGTAAAAGAGCTGAAAGCTTTATCATGTGGGTGAGATTCAGATGTCACTTGCACGCTCGCGAGCAGCTCTGGCAACTTTATTCTCTCGATTGAATGCGAACAGAAGAGGTGTCAAAAATGATCCCTTTGTCTACTAAGCATTCCATTTTTTTCCACGTTAAAACATAATATTGCTCACTTGTTCGTTCTCTTTTAGAATATGCATCCGTAATCTGGTCTCCCTTCTATGACGGCCGGATAAATCATATCGAATTGGTGCAACATCGTTTGCTAAGAAAAGTACCATGGACGATTGGCCTCGAGAGGGGAGACTACACTTACGGAGAAATGGAGTCAATGTTAAAAATGTCAAGTTTACAAAAACGTAGAAATAACATTGACTCCATATTTATGATTAATTTGCTGAATGGCTTAATTAATGTACCATCGTTATTGGAACAGGTGGCATTCAATGTTCCGATCCACCGGTTGCGAAATAATAATGTGCTGTTCCTCGAACAACACAGCACAAACTATGGCTTGCATGCACCAATGTCCCGATTGTGTCGTATTGTAAACTCGAGACAAGATCTGGACTTTTTTGGTGTAAGTCGTTTTAGTTTTAAAAATTCACTAAGATAGACCGGATCTTGTCTTGAGGTAGAAATTTTTTATTTTTTTTGTCCTAGCTTTAATTTTATTTAGTTGTATTTTATTTTATTTGTGCCTGTATTAATTATAAGAAATTGTATTTACCATCGTTAGAATGGACTGCATAAGTCCGTCAAATAAATGAATAAATAAATAAATAAAGGCTTGTTATCAAAAATAATACATGTAATGTAAAAACTAATATAAAATCTAATAATATAGAGCAGAAAACTTTATTTCTATGATAGGAAACGTAATCATGAATATACATTTTTAATGACATACTAATATAATAATCATCGTCATCATCATTCCCTTTACGCACCTTATGGGGCATTGGTACACCAATCGCAGCGTATCTTGATTATTTTTGTTACATTAAGGTAAGATGATCAGTTTTACCCTGGTACCAGTCCAGGGACTTAATCAATATTCTAGTGTGAAAACACATTTTGAAATAATTATTTAATGCCAACCATGTCGAGAATCGAGCCCGAGACCTCTTGAATGGTAAGCAAGCGCGCTGACTACTACACAAAGAGGCCGAGGCTTTACACATTAATAATCATAATTAATGTTAGAAATCTAAAAATTGTAAGTGCTTGATATAATTTTATTACCCTTTTGAAAGTTCTTCAATTTAAACATATATTTTCTTGATACTTACAATAAAGTAAAGTTTTTTTTTCAAATTTATGGAACAGTTGTTAAGTTTTGAAAAAAAAAACTATTTCTTTTTAATTGAGGCGCATAAATAAGTTTAAGATTTTGTATCAACCATGTCGGAAATCCAACCCGTTTTATCAACGCCTAAAAGTAATTTTCTGCATTCAGTACAGGAGAGATGAAAAATGTCTGCGTGACCGGAGAGAACGGTGTTGTAATAATGACATGCTCTATTAAAAAAATCTTGAGTTTGTCTTGGGTATCGGCAAATTAAATTTAGTTTATTATATTAATGTTAGATATTTATTTATTTATGTACGGAATTTCTGCTATTTCCATATATGTGGTTTAAATAGTGCTTAAAAATGAACATATTAAAAAATCGAATTTTATGTATTCATATACTCTTCCTATACATATTTTAAATTACTTGAAATACATAGATATTTTAAAGTTTAAAAAAAATAAAAAAAATTTAGTGTTTTTTTTTTTTGAAGGAATAACCGGCTAAGCTTCAATATAGAGGCTTATCAGCAGGTGGGATAGGGGGAATATGGAAAAAAAGTAATGAAAAATACACCACAACACCCAGACCAATTGAGAAAAAATGTTTCTTTTATTTTTTTTCTTGCAACTGGCGGGAATCGAACCCGTGACGCCACAGTTCACAGTTGGCCGTCTAACCAACTGAGCCACGGCGCCTGTTATTTTAAATTATATACAATTATAAAGTAATTTTTCAGTAACAAAATACAATAATCAATCAAATTATAACTATTCTAACCCAATCTCCTGAAGTTGATTTGCTCTTTTTGATAAAAATATGTTGGTCACTTTAAATTAGGCAAAGATAAACTAAATAAATCAAAATATGATCCATATTCATTCCTGGTATTTTGTAATCTAAACACAGGTGAGTTATATTGAGCTACCGTTCGAGAATTTTGACAGTAAAATATTGTAGATGTTCTGCTAAACCTAGGTGGTACATATAATGAAATCAACTTCAGTAGATCAGGGGTATCAAACATCGGTTTTATTATTTTATATAAAGTCGTAAGATCGGTCTATGTCCTTTGTTCTTGCAATTTAGTTAATTTTAGAGAGTATAAAATTTTCTCATAATTTAATTGATTACGAGAAATAATAATTATTTATTTATTCTAGTAGAGAATTGTGTCTCAAAAATTGTAAATTAAATTAAATGTGCCGTGAATAAATAAAATAAATTAATACATAAGAAAATATTGTTAGAAGTAAAATTTCCTTCGAGATTTTTCCAATTAGGCCCCGCGGTCATTAGGCTTTTCTTTCCCGCGCAATTAGTTCCCGATGAACAATAAACCTGTGATTTTCGAAGAGCCGTTAGATTCGTTGTTCGTTATTCGCTTTTCGATTTTCCCAGCAAGATTCGCGCCATTGCCTATCTCTACCTTCTGTTAAAGAAGTGCATTTGGGGAGAAATATTATTATTTATTGCTAGTACTTTAACATCAAGTAATTATTATCATTTAATATATATTTAAGTATTTTTTTATTTTTTTTTATTTGAAAATTTATTTATGAACTCTTATGGATTATTACATTTATTTTACAAAAAAAAAAATATAAATATTTTTTATTCATTCTCTGTTGTTCAAAATAATATTTTTACATCTTTTGAAAAGTTTGTCTGAGTCTTTTGTTTAGTTTTGTCTGGTAGTTTATTGTATAATTTCAGCCCTTGGTTCATTAGTCTTGATTGTCCTTGTCTTGTTTTAGAAAGTTGTGTATAGTATTTGTCTGATATTCTCGTATTATGTCCATGTTGACTACAATTTTTTACATGTTTCAGTTCTTCGTCTACAATTACGTTAGTGGCTAATTTATGGATAAATTTTAATGATTCTAGTTGAAAGAGTTCAGTTATATTTAATTGCTTATTTTATTTTATTTTATTTTATTTGGGAAATCAACAGTTCTACATACATATTTTTAGTAAACAAACATATATAGTGTATAAACTCAGAACGAATAACAGATTTCCACATAGTATACAAAGTTAGTAAAGAAAATATATTACATATAAAATAAATACACACAATTTATACATATAAAAATGTTATTTTCATGTACTCAATAATCAAAGATTTTTTAAATATTTATTTTAAGATCATTAAGTTACTGTAAATTGTGCGAGAAAAGGACAAAAATGCTTGAAGAGAGGATTAGGAGGGGAGAGGAGATGTACATATTTATTATTATAATGTCTACTAAGTTACATAATACATTTTTAGTGTAAATTTTAAATCTGACAGAGTGATGTTTGTTTAATCTATATTTTTAAATTTTGTATTGTACATTGAAAAAGTCCTACGAAAAAAAGCGTTTTTAACATTCGATGTTTTACTTATTGGTACATGAAACAGGTGGTACCGTTTACAAATCCTGGCTGGCACATGTATTGTTATTAAACCAAGCAGCTCTGTACAGTCAACCATTCCTGTCATAATTTTATAAAGCAGTAGTTGGTCCGCACACACTCTGCGCACAGTTTGTTTAAAAAGTTTTCTAGTTGCAGTTAGATAGGGAAGGTCATATACTAACTTTAATATTTTATTTTGTTGTCTTTGTGGTCTGTTTATGTCAATAGAAAAACTCAATATCTTTTCTTTATGTAACAAAAAATTGTGCGCAAAGAGAATTACAACAACGACTTTATTTATTTAGGACCGATAACAATATTTATAAATGCGGGGTTATACATTTTATTCAAGACAAGGTTTCATCTGTGTTTTAATAACCAATTCAGGTTTCAGAGTGTAAACTTCGGTAATTTTACAAACAAACGTTGCTATCCCACAGAGTTATTCTACGGATTTTCAATAAATGATGTGAATTATGAAAACAAAACACCATCAGATAAAGACCCGATGAATAGATGTTCACAAGTTTTGTCTTCTTTTGTAATCATTGTACAAAGAATTATGTATCGATAGTAGATAAATATGTGACACGATAAAATCAGAGAACCCTTTAGTCGATGATTTCAGTAGCAAAGATAACGAATGTAGGTGTTAGTACCTTAGCAAAGTATAATAAAATAAAGGTTACGTACTTAGAAAATACAAATCCGTAGCTATCATTGTTTACAGTAAACAAAATTTCACCGATTGGCTGATAGCGCAACTTTCTTTGAATAGCTCATGATCTCCGCCTGTATCTTTATTTTCTCTACCTTTCGTTTGTTCAGGGGTGGATTTTAATCCAATAAATAATACATGGCATTAAAAAAACATTATTCAATTGAAGAAATAAAAGACAAACGATGAATGAACAGATAAATCTTCTAATTCTTCTTCTTCGTTCTAATTCACAAGGCACTCTCTTAATACCTATCTACAATTTCTCTTTCTTCTCTAACTCATATAGATATATAAATCATCTCCCATCCACCATCAAAGATGTTACTACATTATCTCTGTTTATATCACGTCTAAAGATACATCTCCTTTCTCTTCCTTAATCTCTCCTCCTTTCCTTTTTCCTCTTTACTCTTTTTCCTTTTCCCCATTGAGTAATAGTTTTGATTGAAAGTCATTTTTAAACAAATACATATTTTTCTATTTAAATATTTCTTTGGCTTTTTAATCTTTATTTTCTATTTAATATGTTCTGTAACTTGTAAAATAAAAAAAAACTATTATCTAATTGGTTAGTCGGAAGAAATTGCCATTTGGCAATAAGCCCGCCAATGTACAAACAACATTATGTACAAAAAGTTAAATAAATAAATAAATTTGGAATAGCCAGTGACAGGTTTTATCGCGTTTTCGACATCTTCAAAAGTTATATTATATTTAAGTACTACAAAAAAATGAAGAACATTTTATAGAAGGAGCTATAGAAGTCTAGGCATTAACTGCATAAACACCTGTCATTGGTTAGTTTAAGTGGCCACTTTACGATTGTGAAACATTCACCATTTTGCCGATATTTGAACATCTATATTCCTTCAATTCTTTCATCTGTTGATTTTTGTGAAGCTAAAGAGTTAAAACCTTTTTTGATGTAGGTGAAATTCTAACCAAATTGTTTCACCTATATAATAGGCAAAGTCTGAAAATATTATTAAATTTTTATGCTTCTTCTTTTAAGTCAAGTAAAACTTAAAACAAAAAATAATTTCTGAGAGCTTAACATTGAAAATTGATCACAAAACTACCGCAGCTGGTAAAGATTTGAGTCAGTTCGTAACCAACTTGCAGCGTTTTTCTGAAATGAAATCGTTTCGCTTAACATGCTTTTTTTGATTTCATAAAAATATTGATTAAAGCTAAAAATAACAAAATCATTACAATAAAGCAAACATCAGCAGTCTGACACTATTGGACACGACAAAATCCGGTCACTGATGAAAAATTCCCGATTTAAACAAAATTATAACTAAAACTTCCCCTTTTTATTTAATCAAATTGAAATGCGTCTTCCGGCTCTGCTGGAAGAGTGTTTTTGACTCGATGGCTAATTTTCGGTAAAAATCGTTGGAAATAAATTCTAATGTAAAAAAAACGGTTACAACTTATGTAAACCCATACTTAAGGTAAATTTTTGATATTTAACTTTGATGGCGGTTTTCGAGAAAGGCATTCTTATTTAATACCAACCCCGAAAATTATCCTTAATTATTTGAGAACAAATTACTCAGTAATGTATTTCACTTTTTTGTATTTCCTTTATTCGCTTCTAAATTTGAGTTGAGCTTAGCTTCTTAGTCCATAATTAAGTGTTACACGACCAACCATCACTTAATATTAAGTAGTTACCTTTAGGTGCTCGATTACAATGTTCATCACAATGTTTATTAATATATAATAAGTCCATATCCATAAAATAAAAAGTCTTACAAGTGCGGCCACTATGATTGAACTGCTGAACTGGTAAATTGAAACGTAAAATTGTAATTGTACTGGCTATTAATTAGTATTTTATAGTCAGAAACAAAAACAGACGGTTTTTTTTAGATTTATGTTACTTATCGACTATTTATGAATTCCAAAGTGCAAGTTATTATTTAATTAAAACGTTTTCCGTTCCTAGAAAACTCAAGCTTGCTTTGATTCTTGTCAGTTATGTTTCACTATTTTCGATGTGTGTTTTGTGATTAGACACCCACAAAAACTCGTGACGTCGTTAGGGGTATAATTTTGAAGTTCCGATGGGGATTTTCAAAATTAAAAAACTTTAAAAAATCATTACGATGGAAATACGATACAAAAAAATATATTTTTTAAAATTGGCTTAGTTTAAAACGAATAATTAAAAAAAATACTAGTAGAGTTAACCTTTGTGTCTTTCTACACATGTTTTTAATACATAAAAATACTTAGCCCGGCTCTGTTTTCGTCCTCCAAGAAATAGGGATTAAGCAACGGGAGAATGTAACAACACTGAGAAAACGTAATTATTCGGCCAGTCAACAATTATGTAAGTCTAAGGAGTGAGGGAGCAGAGTAGGCTGGATTCGGCAGACTTCCAGGAAGCAGAGATCCTGTAATGTAAGAACACCGGTAAACTAATCCTGGGACAAATGTACGAAAAAAGCTATCCGTAGTTTCGCAAAAATGCCCATTGTTCGGCAAACACAAAAGTTGGCTTGCTTAGTCTGGATTTGTAGTTTGGATTTTCTTGGTTCTGTGGAATGGTTTACTACAGAGTTCGCGAAACTACGGCCCGCGGGCCAAATCTGGCGCACCGCCGATTTTTGATTCAGTCCGTAAACGTTTAGGTACTGTATTGCAAATGTAAAAAAAACTAGAAATATCCATTAACATAATATAAAAAAAACATAACGGCTAATACAACAGCTTATTATAGTTAAATGGTCAGCGCGTTTACCAACCATGTAAGAGGTATCGGGTTCAATTTGGTTTACACTGAATATTTCGTAGTCACAGGACTGGCACCTTAAGTGTTAGACTGATCATCTTATCGTCATGTAACAAAAACGGTCAAGATACACTTCGATATATTTTTAATAATGTGCCATATGCAGCATTAGACGGGAAAAGGGAATGGTACATTATTTAAAAAATGTAAATAGGTAAACCACTAACTGTTTCCTGCTAGTAATGATACTACAGTAGAATTCCGTTTATCCGAATTTGTGGATTACTAAATATCCGAATCGTTATCAGGAAAAAAAACCTCGAAATAAGGAATTTGCTGCTCGTAAACAAGTTTCTTGCTCAAAGCAATTTATAAGAAATAAAAATACTTTGCCGGACATATTCAAGTAAGTTTTTATTGTAATTAAAATGTGCTGTGTTGTTTTGAAAATAATATAAAAGCGACCTTAGAATAAATCTTGCGTTTTCTTTCAAATCATCGGGCGTCGCGGGTTCAATTCCCGCCAAGAAAAAAATCCAAGATATATTTTTTTCTCAATTGGTCTGAGTGTTGTAGTATATTTTTTGAAAAATGATTATGCCGGCCCCTGGTTTTGTACACCTGTGTATATTAAGTTCGTCGGCTATCGTTGTTTTAAGTAGCGGATCTATAGTTCCAGGTAGACGCGAAGAAAATTCGGTCATGTGTGTAAGCACCTAATTTTTTCGCAAGAAAAGATTAGTGTATTTTTTTAAGTAAGGGTAATAGAACACCAGCGATTAGCGTGGGTACAGTCACATATATAATCCGAAGTCTTTTTTCATCTGAAACTTCCTTCAGCATTTTACATTCAAACGATTAAAAAAATAACGTTTGATAAGAAATTCAATAATAATTCGAAATATGACAGTACCTACACCTGTTGTTTACATATATACATACAAAAAAGTGCAAATTAAAATATTTTTCATAAAAATATAGTATTCGATGTAAGCAAACATTAATATTTATTTTTTTATTTTTTATATATAAAGTTTTATGCTTTTAAATATTATGCGGACGAATTACAGATTCATATTATACTGTGGCATTTCTATTTTTTAAACTAGGATATACTGTTTGTTTACTCTGAGTAAATATTATGTTTGTTATCGAGATAAATCAATGTTGTTCCGAATTTAAAATAACAATTTGTTTTTCAGGTAAAATCTCAGTGCCAATTGAAATGGTGCGTGCTGAAAATGGGCAAATGTATTCGTTTTTAGAGCTTTTTTGACAAAATCTATATTCCTGCGATTGGTCTACTCATTGGTCGATTGGATTGCTCTTTAAGCCTAGGATTATTAAGAATAGAATTCTAGTTCGCCAGAATAATTAAAGATTTAAAAAAAAAATTGTTATAACGACGGTTTTAAAACTGTAATGCAAACGATCATGAAACAAAGGTTTCCAAAAATGCACGTCTTTCATAATAGCTTTAAGAGCTGTAAACAGAATGAAATAACACGGTAATAGTCAACAAATTACAACAGGGATGGAGAATACCATAAATAAGGGAATATGGAAGTTCACTCCCGAGGGGGTGAAATCCAGTCTTTTGTCTCCAATCATTTGGACAAACTCAAATATTGTAACGGTAATAGTTGTTTATCACCGCTCAAAATCAATCAAAATTTTTATGCCATCATTTTTATATTTTTTATATAATTATAAGTCATATGTTAGAAATAATCCATAATTAAATAGCAAACGAATGTTTTTAATTAAAATTTATGAGTTTTGCATAGCGTAATAAAAAAACGTTCCTATTTAAACAAATTACTTGTCTAAAATCTTCCCTTCGCCCTCTGGTTCGTGTTCCTCTCATCCGAACAAGAGGTCTCCTATCACAGCACGCATCTCCCCTTGTTCTGCGGGAAGCCGTTATCTGATGATGCAGAGAAATAATGGAAAAGGCCAGGAAAGGCTCCTCCTATCTACCTGCTCCATCTCTGCGCAGCATCAACTGCCGCCTAATCTGATGGACCAGGTCCCGGAGTCTGCGGAGGACAGACGGAGATCAGGGAGGTGAGCAGTCGCGCATAAATAAATTATTTAAATTACATGGATTAATTTAATTGAAAACAACGTCATCAAAACATTCGAAAGCGAAAAACTCTAATTATTAATTTTCTTCTTTCATTCCTCATCCGCGGCTGATCGCGGTTACCAAAGCACTACCACTTTAAGAGAGGATTTTGAATATATGACGTTATTTATTTCTTTATTGCGCAAATTATACATATTGGGCCTTACTTATTTGATTTCCTTATACCAGGTTTACCTAAACCCGGTTAAACTATTTGTAACCGATATAAAAAAGCTCTCTTTCAAAATATTTATTATTATTTGGAATAATGATTCACAGGTTATTTACTACTTAATTGTTTAAAACAGTCAACTGATATGTGCGCGTGCGCATTAACTTTTATAAGAACAACAAACAAACGTCAAAATCAAATCGAGACTACTGTCAGTGTAATGGAGAACATGGAGAAAACCGTTAGAAAAAAAAATCGAAATTGGAAATAAGAGGAAAGGGTAAAAGCGAGTTCTTAAGTTTATTCGTGTTTCTTTTTTAATCACAATTAATTTAAATATGTACAAATAAACTTTTCAGATATTATCAAAACAAATTAATAAAAAAATACTTGCATCGCATTGAGAAGGTCGCAGGACTTTGAAATTGTTTGAACTTGAAAAAAATCTGATAAACTATCCATTTTAATTATCAAAAAAAAAATTCAAAAGACTTTTGACAGATCGCGTGCTTATTCCAGCGTTATATCACAAAATGTGCAGGTATAAGTTTCTATAGTCGCTATCCCAGATTTAAACCGACATCACTCTATGCGAGGTTTATAAGTAATACTTTTTGCTATACCATAATTATTCTACCACTATTCGCTGTAACAAGTAACCATTATAAGTAAGAACCATTATAATAAAAATAAATTGGGTGTTTGCATAAATTATGTCAATTTTCTTTAATAAAGAGAGAGCAAAAAACAAAACAAAAAAATAGTCCATAAAGCATTCTCCTTTATTATTTTACGTCGAATTGATCAATAATAATTCATATCATTTACACCGTACCGAAACTTAAAAGCGGTGAGTTTTTTGAAATTACTAGAACAGCTAAGTACGTCTCTATTTTTTTGTATACGTTGGTAATCAGCATTACACAGAAAAGTTAGTTTTTAACTTTGACAGATGGCTTCTGGCTGTTTTGTTTGTTTTAAAGCGAATTCTTGTCGTCCTTATAAATGATATGTAAGACATAGGTACATTAAATGTGTTTCTGTGAAATCAAATAAATATGATTAAATAAACTATTCTTAGATATTAACACATTTAAAATTAATTTTGTCAGTTAATTATCATCGAGACAATGAGCGTTAAATAATTTCCACAATATAAAAATCATATAACAAATAATTCCTTACGTACACACATAATAAAAAATATTTTTTATCAGCAATGTTTTCAGTTTGTCCAAACGTTTGTAGATAGGCTGGATTTTCTCCCCTGGGAGTTATTTAGATATAAATTTGTTACAACGGAGATGGAAAATATGGGCATGAAGGATGAGTCTCACCCACATGATAAAGGTTTCAGGTCTTTAACTTGACACAAAAGTTAACAGTTGGAAAATTGAAAGAAATGTGGATGTCTAAAGATAGGCAGAATAGTGAATTTTACACAGTGTGTAACGTGGCTACTTAAACCAGCCGATGACAGGTCATAATCCCTGTAGATGCCTAGATTTCTATATTACCGTAATATAAATAATTAAATGTTACCTACCTCAGAACAGGTATTTACTGTACCTGAGGATACACAGTGTCTAATATGTTTGCTTATAATTTAATTTAACTTTAAAGTACTTGATACCTTTCACGCTGTTTTGCAAACGGAACATACTGTATTATTTTCTACAATAATAAACGCTGATTTTTGGCATAAAACAAAAAAAAACAGAATTTGAAAATGAACGTTAAAATTCATTTTAAAAATAATAATAAATAAAACAATAGAAATCTACTTTAGACATAGATTTCGTCTTCTGTTTCTTAACATCATCAACATTTATTCATTCATCGTAGTTGGAGAAATCATTCTTAATTATGCAAAGGGCACTTCGCCCTTCCTTCCGGCCCCCATAAGGGCACTACAATAATTAAGCATTTACATAAATCTCGGCGTTAATGGAGTAAACCAATTCCAGCAGTCGTGTGCCGTCACTTCCACTCTCAGGACTATGTTTTGAAATTAAAACGGACGTCCAAAGGACTACTTCCGGCGACTGAATCGATAGGGGAAAATATGCGAAACTTTCTTTGAAATTTTTTGGTTTGGAAAAATAACGTCTTTTTATTTGTTCAGTGCGCAAAAACAATAATTAGCTTTAAAATTATAAAAATCACACGTTTCGTCGAGATCATAGAACAACGACGGATGTGCAAAAATGCGACATTTCCTTTCTTTTGTATTTTATCTTGAAAAAGTTGTTGGCAAGTTTAAAAATAATTAATAATATTATTTAAGAAACTTAAGTATCAAATGTTATACTTTTGTACTTATCAAATTGTGACATAAAGTATAAAAAAAATATTAAACTTCTTTTATAAAAAAAATATGTCCATACGTTTATCAATAATGGCTTTTAAAAGAGTTCTATTTCCGACACTTGTGTATCGAAATAAAATATAAAACTGGCAAAAAAAGGATGAAGTTAGAGTGAAAACGGACGAACATAATGGCTTTTGACAGTAACATTCACTATTCTGCTAATGTTTGAACATATTTATTTCTCAAATTATTCCACGTGTTGATTTAAGTGACGTAAAAGAGCAGAAACTCTTTCTTTGTTGTAATTTGTAAATCATAAAAACTCTCTAAAGGGTGATATTCAATATTTTACAAACACTCAAACACGATTCGTATAAGCCAGGTAAAAAATATGTAAAACTTAATATTCAAATTTAGGAGCTTTTTTCGTTAAAAATAAGTGTTCTAAAAATAAGAACAAAGTTGTGCACGTGCTGGCAGGGAACACAGGACTATTGTCTGAGTCTGAAACGCTACCATGGGAACAGAATCCAATTCTTAAAGTATCGTGTAGGATGTATGTGCACGTGAAACGCGGACCATCGAAATTTATAAATACTAGATGTTTCGGGAGTATAAGTTTCGGTTCAAGTTTGCCTCGAGAGTGGGAATAATTTCCGTCCGAAATATGAGGGGTGAATGGTCTCCATTGGCGGGGGTACCCATAACAATAGACCGACTGAATCATGGGGTAATGTAAAAAGAGGTCCCTTGTCTGGGAGGGGCAGGGGGGCGGGCTGGGAGGAGGAAGGGCGGACGGCGGGGAGTAGGGCTCATAATCGATTTCTGATATGAACCCATACATTGACTCGGTTACTGTTTACACGTGGGTAAATAAATATTTTCTCCGTGTCCGGATGGATTAAGAATACAGTCACGTGGGTATAATAAAACCAGAATCACAATCGAGTGCTTGGCGATTAATACCCGTATGTAGAGACAAACCTTAAGGTGAGGAAAGTACATTCTATTGTCTTCACCTTCGGGTTATTCTCTGCATTTTAAATTAGAATGTACTTTCCTTACCTTAAGTTTTGTCTCTGCATACGGGTATAAATGTCTAATCTCAGGATAAATTCAGAATTAGAAGGCCCGCCTTTTGGTGAAGTGGTTGGTGCAATCGCTTACCATGCTCAAGGTGCCAGGTTCAATTCAACAACAACAACAACAACAAACCATCACGCCGTTTCCTTGTAGGAGTTGGCAGATAGGATAAAACGTCACATCACTCTGTATTTGCAAACAGACCACGCTTCCTCTACATTCATACATCTTCTCATGCACGCACACCGATTATTCCTACTTTTGACATGTCCATCTTCAAGTATTTGATAGACTTGATCGTGCCATATCTTCCTCGATTTTTGAATCCATCAGCATTTGCATCGTAGATCCTTTTAGCCGTCCTTTCGCTGTCCATTCGTTCTACATGTCCAAACCAACGCAGCACTCCTTTCTTAATTCTGTTGAGAATGCAAATCTCAGCCATAGTTCACTAATCTCGACATTTGTGCACCTATCATACATCGTTTTACCACACATTCATCCGAAGGATCACATTTTGACAGCAATTAACCTACTTTCATAATTGTTTTTCGAATTCCATACTTTGCTCCCATACATTAGAGTTGGCACTAGAACTCCATTGCCAAAGTAGACTTTAGTGCACCGTTCACCCTGTTTCCGGTATTCACCCTCCTTTCAGTATATTTCAAAAATTCTTCCACCTGATTCAGAATATCTCCTTTCACTCTGATCTCACATTTAGTTATATTTTCAACTCTTTCAAAAACCATCACGTTCATTCAACATTCACGGATTCAATTCCTGGGAATAATTACAAAAAGTGGTTCTACACCGCCATATTTTATGCTCTTGGACTGGCAACCGAAGCGTGAGGCTGACACCTTACCTTTATGTAACAGATGATCGATATACACTACATTTAGTGTACCAATGCAGTGCTCCATTTACCATAATGTATTTAACCATTTGCCAAGTTTTCTGTGTCTACCAGTTTCGAAACGTATCGTTCTATTCGTCATGACTCTAATTTCACTAACATACTAATCATATTATACCTGCACTGTCACCGTAGTAGTCGCTTAAAAATATAAAAGCAACGTGCTGGTAGGACACATATCACTAGTAGCTAACACTAACATACAATGATTATAACTTGGCGAAGGTGTATAATGGGATTTGCATGTTAGTATAATTAGTGTCCTGACAAAAAGACGGGCATGTAAGTCTTGAAAAATCGATAAGTGGTTCACCACATTTAATACAATAATTTGAATTATTTTAGAAATTTATCTAATCTTTTTTCTTTGCCTAACTATTCTTTTGTAAAAATACTCATGAAAATAAATTAAGTAAAATTAGGTGGGGTTCAAACTTTGGACTTCTAATTTGAAGTCTGCGACACTACCACGCTACTTTAATACAACTATTTATTTCCATATTATTTCGTTAATTAATCCACGTCTTAATCCCGGTGTTTCAATAGGAAATAATTAATTTGTTAAGTAAACCTTGAGAAAGAAGCTTGCTTAGCTTGGAAACCGGTAAGTAGAAAAAAAAAATACTGGTTGAAAACAATTTTTTTAAATTTATTTTATTATGATGAATAACCACAAAGTAAATAAAAAATGCATTATTTATAATAAATATCTTATACAGCGACATTTATATAGGTGGTGCAATAATTCAAGGACGTTTAGAAATTTAAGTGGGTCATCTCGTAAATTCAAGAGAATTAACTTTTGAACTAAAAACTATTCGGATAAAACATACTGTAGAATTCAAAGTTTTTTTTTTCATTTTTTACAAATTAAAAAACAACAAATAATAAAAATAATGTGTCTTCACTGGAATAGGTTACTCGTGCCAAGGACACTTAACAATATAAACTATATTTTTTTACATGTGAGAATATAAAAAGAAGACTTTATATACAGAGATAAATTACACAATGGTAAAACAGTTATAAATACTGCGTACTTATGTTCATATTCAATTTCATTCACTTATCTACATAGCGTAAAATTTGCAATTAGGCGTGTAAAAGAAAATGTTCGATTCTACGTAAATAGCCAATTAACAGCTTAAGAATTATACTTACAAAAATGTCAGTGTTAGTTAAACAAGAAAAAATAATAATTACTGCAAGTTGTGAGTATCGTTACATAAATCGTTATACAATTTCAATTGTGAATAGTAGGCAAGTAGGTACCTACTAAGTACCAACCTAATAAAAGATAATCATAATTGTTCGTAATTCAAATATGGAACGGCTGTCAGTTCGGCCCGCAGATACGTCATCCGATGCGTCTATTGTGACGATTCGCGTATCGAATTCACAATAGGTGACGTCACGGCCGAAATGCAATATTTACCCGTGTCATAGAACCATGTGGGCCGACTTGACCTTGCTGGAGAGGTCCGCCATTTTGTATTGTACCGCGTTTTGTTATTATGGACGGATAATGGCGGAATCGCGTGGTAATGCGCGTCTTTTGTCGAGTTTTTTTCTGTGTTTGATATCACGTTGATTGTAATCGTAATAGGAAGCGTGCGACATACCTGCGTATCGATCTATTGTCGGATGAAAGAATGCGACAAAAGCGCGTTGCGTATTTTGTGGGCTTATTTTTCACATCATTGGAATACAATTAATATATATAACATAGAAGGCAATGTTCATATGTGTATTCTCGATATACTAAATAACTGCTTGACCGATTTACGTGTTGTTTTTTTTTAATGATATGCTTTGGCCTGGGCATTTTGCCGTTTTGGCAAAAGTCAACGACTTAAAAACATCACTTTGAGAAATCGCAGTTTGAAAGTTTGGATATCAAGGAAAAATCAGATATTTTTGTTTTGGAAGTTTCATGCGTGCAACATAATGCATTTATGTATTTTTAATAATTTACATTGCTAACTTTTTTCTCCTAATACATTAAAAAATAGCTGGAAGGTTTTTTATAAGACGAGGTGGCTAAAATTTGGACCCTTGACTTTTGCTTGTTTATAAACTGGACAATGCACGCTTTAATGGAATTAAATATTAGGGACAGTGATCAAAATGTTGAGGATAAAAATAAATTTTTGAATTATTAAAAATAATATTTTTGAACATATTTTTTTGTTTTGAAGAATAATAATATAAATTCACATAGTAAAAAAAAAACATATGATTCGAACATAATTTTACGGTTCAAATGGCATATTTAACTCAAAACTGACATTTTAAGGGTAAGTTACTTTTGCTGGACGTAGATGAAACGATATATTTTTCCGTGACCCTGAAATTTAAAAAAAATATTTCCGTTTTGAGCTTGTGAGCAATTGTCTCGCCCCCTAAATTACCAAGTAGCCAGCGATAAGAAGGAGGTACATATGTACGTGGGTACCTAGTACTTTACAAGTATTTCACACGTGTGTGACCCTAGTCCGCCATCGGATGTTGGGAAGGTACCCACCTACCTACGATCTAGTAGCTACTAGGTCCTCACCTAGTGAATGTGTAGCTACATATTGCACCTCTGATGAAATATAGTCGTAACTCAAAAAAAGTACATTTACCTTAGGCACAAATTCAAATTGGGAAAATTTAATCAAACTGCGGAACTGCCTAGACAAATTGAGTTAATTTGAGCTGCGTTTGGAAAGCTAAAACACGTTTTTAGAAATTAGAAAATCCCAAATAATCAGAAGGTCAAAGTCTGCAACTTTTGTGCTCTGCCGGTGGCAACATACGGTCTTGAAACCATGTCACTCACTGCTATAAGTGTTCACAAAATTAAGTGCACTCAGCGGTCTATGGAAAGACTAATGTTGGGCGACTCCTTAAGAGACCGAATAAGGGATGAGGAGATAAGACGCAGTACAAAGGTGACCGATATCACAGAAAGAGTGAAAATACAAAAATGGCAGTGAGGGGGTCATGTGGCGAGACAAGAAGTCGATAGGTGGACCCCCAGAATACTAAACTGGAGACCCTGTGAAAGTAAGAGAAAAGTAGGAAGACCACAGAGGAGATGGACTGACGACGTCTTCGAACTCGTGGGCCATGGATCGAAACAGAGTGCCCAAGGACAGTGAAACATGTAAAAATTTGGAAGAGGTCTTTATCCAGTTGTGGAGAGAAATGGGCTGATAACAAGAAGAAGAAAGTACAGCATAAATTATTTAAAAAAAAACTCTAATATGTTAAAAAACAGACGAAAATTTAGCTTTACGATTAAACTGCTTATGGTTTTATGATATGACACACTTACTCTAATATTTATTTGAATGCACCCGTTCTCATACTTATACTGTCTTCTTGATGACAATCGAGATTTGCTTTGAAAAATGTAATGTCATTTTTAAAGACAGAACATGTGACCAATAAGCATTGCATCGAAAAGTTAAAAGCAAAACAACAAGTCTGAATAAAAAATCACGTTTTAGTACTTAGGCTCTTGTTGAAATTCTGCTTTTTTGAGTTATGACTCTATTTTATCGAATGTACGATATGCTGTTTCTGCCTACTACAGCCTACCGTATACGATATACGAGTATATCCGATATACAATGGGACCAGGTGCGCCGAAAATTGTATTCCGTTAAGTACCCGAAAACAAAAAAAAAAAAACTTCAAAACTAAAATTCATTGAGTTTATTTGATATTTTGGGTAATCAGTTATTTATATTTTAATTAATAATTTTCCACCTTTTACGAGTACACTATATTTTTTTTACGCAGCTGAATAATACCGTATATTTATTATATGAATTTATGGAATGTTACGAAATGTTACACAGTGGCTACTTAAACCAGCCAATAACAGGTCATAAGCCCTGTAAATGCCCAGACTTCCATATTCCCTTCTCAAAATGTTTTCCTTCTCTGTTGAAATAAATTTAAAAATGTTTTGTTAATAAACTTTTTTTAAGTATCTCTAAATGTTTATGGACGAACATTAGATTTAAAACGGATTAAAAGATACTGCAAACAATTTGGAAGTTTGTTCATTTTTGTAGAAAGGCTAAAGAGGTTATTGATTTCGGTTAATTTTACTGAATTATTTTATGTATTTAAAGAATCCTCAGAAGCACTTTTCAATTTTAATATCTGATAATTTTAAATACATATGATTCTTTACTTGGTATTTTCTAGGAAAATAATTTGTTTTCGTCTCAACAAATAATATTAAAAAATATTTACACTGCAATATTTTAATGTAACCTAATTCTACCGTAATGACCTCTTAGTTTTAAGACTGATCATCTTTCGTTTAAGTAACAATGGATAGGCAAGTACATGTGGTAGATAGTTCTAGAACTCGCAAAATATCATTTATGGCGGAGATGTCCACCAGGTATATGCATACACACCAACTCCAGTAAATCTAGACAGTCAATAAATAAGTTGATTACTTGGTAAATTAATTACTTTTGTTTTTATGCCCCAATGTCCAGGATGTGAAAGTTAGTCAATTTATCATACAACTTGGAATTTTTTGGGATGGATCTTCCGGCTTTTGCAGATTTCTTCGCCACTAAAACAGTGTGGGATGAAGATGGATTGGCATAGTTAAAGCTTAAAGTTTTATACATAAATGTCGTGTTTATAAATATATCATCATTTCCTTTCCGTAGGGCGCTGCATTGTATCACCAATCACAGCGTATCTTAATCATTTTTTGTTTCATGAAGATAGTATAATCAGTTTTACGCTTCAGATACCAGTCCAAGAACTTATTCTGGAGTAAATAACATATTTTGAAATAAATATTTCATATCATCAATGTCGGGAATCAGACCCGAGTCCTTTTGTATGGAAGGCAAACGCGCTGATCATAACACCACAAGGCCGTCAAAAATATTGTAGAGTTATTTTATTGCCCTTTTTTGTCTTTGCTACATAGTTTTTCGTCTTTTTGTTTAGTTTCTTGTACATATGTTTCTTCATATAGCTGTTGTTATTGGCTTAGGCAGTATATATAATTAAAAAAACAATTAATAAAAGATCTGTTCGAATTCATCCACGAGAATGTTTCAAAAGATTTGACAAGCATATGTATTAATTGATATTAATTAAAGAAATGCATGAATTATTGGGTCTGTATTAGATATCGATGATAATGATGATTATGATAATAGTTATTCTGTCACTGAAAGTACGTTAAAAAAGGCTTTATCATATTATTGTAAGTATAGGTTAAATAAAGGATTACCTAAGTAGTAATTTCATAATTTAAAATATTTAAAAAAAGTATATTGTAAGTGTCCTCGGCACGGGTAACCCCAGTGAGGTAACATTATTTTTATTATTAATTTTAGTTTGTAAGAGAAAAACTATGATTAAATAAATTTTAATTTAACACTTACAACTTAAATATGTTGTAATAATAACAGCAACAGCGATTTACAGTTGATTTTTTTATCTGTTCTAGAAACTATAACGGGGATTTTTATTCAATAATAAATTAGCAAAATGTGTAATTTTTAAATTTCTTGTTTCCCGGTGCGTAACGTATATACTCCACGTGTGTTCTAACGATCTCCGCATCTCATGAACACCCCTCCGAACGGACCTCGGGCCAGGGGATGGGGCCGAGGGCGGGGAGTCGGTAGGGGGGTGCTAGGACCTCCAGGGGCGAGGGGAGGGGGCAGGACGTGCCTCGTTACACAGAAGGTATGTGTAATGGCAACGAAAATAATCGTTTATTTTCCTAAATCACGCCAAAACACATATTCTTCCCCTTCGAGAGGAAGTGCTAATATTTCCTCGTAATTATCTGTGATTTCTGGAAGGGTTTCCCGGCCTAATGTGGGAAAAATATAGCCTGCGTTTTTCAGTCTGCTTTGACGCCATTTCCAGGTCTTTTAAGCACGCATTTTATTGCAAAAGAAGTAATATGAAGTTAATTTATTACAGAAATGAAAGACCAGTGATACTTAACTTTTGCGTGGCTAAGAGTCACATAAATCGACATAGAATCATCATCATCATCATAAGCTCAACAGCCTTGGGTGGGCCATGGCTGTATCCAGGAGTCTCCTCCACTCTTGCCGGTCTGCTGCTCCTCTCCAGTTACTCACTTCTAACGTTGTCGTTTGTCAGGCTTTAGTAAAATCACCTTTGATTTTTGTGATCTAACCGAGAATCAAACCCGTAATCTTTCGGGCCTAGTGACTTAGCCATTACACAACGAGGGACACATTTTTATTTTTTCATGTGCGTCATGCTTATTTTTTATTGATACTTACTACGTTTATATTTTATTTTAATTTTTAAAACAAATATTAAGATGATCTTTATTTCATGTTGTAATTTATTCACAACTGTGAAAATAATTTTTGTAATATGATTTTGTAAGAGGTTCATGGTAATCTTTTGTGCCTACTTACCTACAATGATTTATTCAAATAAAATTCGTAAATTGATAACGTTTGGAATAATGAATAGCTTCATTATAAACATTTTGTATTTTTTCCACAAATAAAAATCAAAACACTTAATTTCATTGGTTATTTTTGTTTTGTCCACCCTGGCCTGAGTAAAACAGATAGAAGAATTGAGGAAATGTAGATAGTTAAACGTTAACACAATGATGAATGTTACACAATGTGTAAAGTAGCCACTTAAACCAGCCAACTACAGGTCATAAGCCTTGTTAATGTCTGGACTTCCATATTCCCTTCTCAAAAATGTTTCCTCTCTGTTGCAACAAATTTAGATCTGAAATACTCCCTAGGGAGGAAATCCAGCCAGTCTGCAAACATTTGGATAAACTCAAAACATTATTGAGTAAATCACATTCAGTTATCTTCACCATTAATCGATTCCGGAACCTCCGAGCCCCAAGTCTAAGGCAAACGTCTTAGCCAACAACAATACATATTTTATTATGATACTGAATATAAACTTATAGAAATCAGCAAACTAAGACAAATGAATTACCCAAGTTATAGACATGTATATTTATACCTAAATTATGACACAAATATTTTTATTTATTGATGTAATTATTAAAGGCATTAAAATTAATTCAATTAAACAGAGATGAAAGTCAATTTAATATAATTTGTTTTATATAATTTTTTATCGGTTATTAATGTTTTTTGTTGATAGGCACATAATGCAAAAGGTAACAACAAACGAACGAACAAAAAAAACACATATTTATTTTGTATTTGACTGTTTATTTTTGTTAGTTTGTTGAAATAATTCTAAAGTTTTTAGGATTCAACTCGCTCATGCGCTTTGTAGATGCAAGATGTTTGGTGATCTAGCATGCATATTAGTTATCAACTATCAAATTGTCTTGGACCAATTTTATTAAAGTGGTGTCAAGAATTGCTGTATTTTGGTAAACGTTTTGTTTTTATTGTATCTATAAGAAGCATTTTACTGACAATTAAAAAAAACAATTACAAATGGGGGCTAAATTTCTTAACGTTCATTAGCTCTAGCTCCCATCTGTTATTGAAATCGATCTTACTAATTTGGAAACGAGGAACTTGAATTACAACCGTCCATGCGCTCTGTATCTGCAAGACATATTGGTATATTTATTTTTCAGTGCCTTTGAGGCCTATATGTATGGGCTTAATCTTATCTAACCCATGTAGTGTCCATACGGCTCGACTGTGAAATCACCTTTCTTCCATTATCAAAGATGTTTCTACTGTATCTCTGTTTAAATCTCCTTTCTCGTCCTTACTCTATCCTCCTTTCTTCTTTCCTCTTTATTCCGTTTTTCCATTGAGTACTATCATTGTTTTAACGTAATTTATGTACAAATACTATTATTTGAAATTTTGTATTTATTTTTGCATACATTCCATATTTTACAAAATGGCACAACACTGACAAATTTTGCTTGTACTAAAGGTAGGCTCAGTATATGAAGGATAGGCAAGCGAGAAACGTTGTATCTTTAGTTTTTTTTATTATTTTCTATTAAAGTAAATTCCACATACTCGGTCTTCCTATTAGTTCCAACGAGTTACTAAAAAAAATCGATTTCATATTTTATTTTCTAGTGGATGCGTTTTGAAGCTTAATTTATATAATTAACACTTATATTTTATTGGTTGGTTGTAAGAAATTGAAATTTGACAATAAGGCCGCCAATGTACATTTTATTTTATGTACAAAAAGATTAATAAATAAAAATAGAAAAATATGCGACGTTCGCTTTGACGCTACATGTATTATTTTCTTTAATTACTAGCCTTCAAAATGAAATGTCAATGTTGACGAAAGCGAGCATTTTCGACATCATCTTCTGTTCGCGTTTAATCGGGGGAATAAAGCTGCCAAGGCTGCTCGTGATGAAGATGTTTAGAACTGTTGATTAATTTATTGTAAAATAAAGAAGGAAATTACATTATTGACTAATTTGTTGATTTTTTTTTATTGTGTCCTATTGTTTTATACAATTGTAAAAAACGGACACAAGTCATGTTAACTTCCAATATATCAATTTGATACGATGACGGAACGCGTTATTAGGTCTAGTCTTGATGAACGGAGTATGGGGTGACGATGTGTTCACGTTATACGGGACACATTTTCAATATGTAAATACCGCGTCATTAATAAAATAAATATTTTACAATGTGTAATATGTATTAACTACTTCGTTGAAAACATGCGACAAATATAATTTATTCATCGAAATTCATACATTCATCATATCTGCATATCTTTGTTTTTAGCGAGTGTGCAAATATTTCCTTACATGGCTGAGATTTTCATAAATACCACACGTGCGTTCTGATCAGAGTTTCCTCTACATTAAATTACGTTCCTAGAAAGCCTGACGACCGCCCGTCTCCCTCGCTCCTCTGGTCAGCGTTTACGGAGGCGACAGGGACGGATGACGTCTGGGTGGGGTAGCGGGGGGCGGGGCTAACAGGGAGACCGCCCACTACCCCTCCTCCCGCGCAGCCCCCGCGGCCCCGCGCCCAGGTTTGGTCCAGAGCAAATAGTTCCCAGCGATTTGGTGAAGACTGCGGATGAGTCGTGAACGGCTAAGGCCATAAATAAACTAAAACGTGCAATTTCGTTGCTTTAAAGTAAAAAAATCTTCTCATCGATTCTTTTCTACTATTTGCCATATAAAAATAATTGGGGTCTTTTGACGAAGGTATAGGTATTTCAACAACAACAAAAAAGCATCACGCCGTTTCCCCTAGGGTTATGCAGCAAGGGCGAATCGTTAAAGTAAGCGACTATGCACAGCTTACCATAATATTTGACTTTCGATAGTAATGTTTTATAGTAAGGATGTTTATGCGAAAATAAATTAAATAATTGTTATTTATTATAAATCACTACCACGGTTTATATCTTCCTGCCAAAAATATATTTGAAGTGCCCTCAGCGCCCAGCCCATTCTCAGTGAACGTTGAAACTAGCCGATTACCTCAGTTTATTCCTCCATACAAAAAAGTTCACTGTATTTTACATATTTAACCCAAGTCAGCTTTTTTAGTACTAAAACAAGCTTGCATATTACAAATATTATTTGAATATTCTCTATTTGGAAACTAGTGTTTCGAACATTATTTCTTAAGGACTATTTTTCTTTGATTGAATACCGTTGACATATTATGTATCACAAAGGATATGTGGCGTTTGCAGTAGCCGTTTTTGGTATTAGTAATTTCAAAAGGAATCGGCTAGTACTTAACTAGTCAGTGTTGATGTGACTGCTGAATGTCATTGTAGTATTTGTTAATAATTTTTTGGGCAAGTATTGTATTAAAAGAGTGTAGAATTAAGCTTCGTTAACGTGTAATAAATAATAGGTCTAGAATTCCAATCGTCTATGCGCTTAGTAGCTGCAAGGCGTGTTGTAATCTTACTCCCTTTTATTAATTACATTATTATTATTTTTTAATACACTAAATTTATTTGTCAATTTTTAAATTGTGTAAATGGGGGCTAAATTTTTAACTGTCTATGCGCTCTGTAGCTGCAAGACGTCCTGTAATCTAGCTCCTATCAGTTATAATTTTTTATTGTTTTTAATTGAAAACGAGGAGCTAGAATCCCAACCGTCCATGCGCTCTGTAGCTGCAAGACGTACTGGGATATTTATTAATTATACAGCGCCCTTGAGGTGATTTTCACAAAAATGGCGCTTTATAAATTATCCAACTTTATATATTTAAACGTAGTTATGCAGAAAGCAGCCTGTCCACAATTTAGAAAATATGAGATATTACTGTTATCGTATTCAAAAAGGTCAATTCTATGTTCTGTTTAAAACAGCCAGGCCGATTTTATACAAAAAACTGTAAAAAACTTCTGAAAATTTCGTGATGTCAAAATGCCATGAAAATGAATGTCACCTATCACATTCAGAGTTTGTATGAGGTTTTATTCAATATTTGATCTGGCTGTCATTAAAATCATTAAATCTACTCAAATATATAATGAAATTATTTTTTGTTTTGTAAAAAAACAAATGCATGCATTATTCATCATTTGCCAAAGTAAAAAACATTTTAACTGTTATGAAGATTTGATTACTTACTCTTTTCACAAAAGTGTTATTATCTCAGTTTCACATTTCTATGGCTGGCTTCTTTCTGCATAACTACGTTAAATTGTTGTTTGAATTGATTTTCACAGAACTACAGAAAAAAAAGTCGTTTGTCATATTACTTAGGTACTTATTATATACTTATTTCTAGGTACAAATTGAAAAAAAAATTTGTAGATATCTTATAAAATAACTCACGGCTCGCCACTGGTAGGCAGAAAGGATAGAACGTGATATCACCCTGTCTTTGCGCGCATACCTCGCTTCCTCCACATTCATCCTATACATTTTCTCACACACGCGCGCCGATTATTCTGACTTTCGACGTGTCTATCTTAAAGTATTTGTTGAATTTGGTCATGCCATATTTATTAATATTCGATATTCGTCGTTTGTGCGTCTGTCGTTCTTTTTATTCATTGTAAATACGACCTAAGCCAAAAACAATAGTTTTACGAAGAAACTTAAATACAATTGACTGAACAAAAATAACAAAAATATATGTAGCAATGACAAACAAGGGCAATAAAATAATGGCATACAACATATTCATAAACACGATTAACATATAAGACTACGAGCTAACCCATGCCAATCCATTTTCACCCCCCACAGATATAATGTGGAAGAGATTTACGAAAAGCCGAAAGATCTATCCCACAATTTGTGTGACTAATTGAATAATCTGCACATTCTGGACATTGGGGCAAAAAACTAGAAGTTTCTGATAGAAGATTAGATAAATCAACATATTAAAACAGAGATGAAAAACATTTTAGTGAAGGGAATGTAGAAATCTAGGCATTCACGGGGCTTATGACCTGTCATTGGCTGGTTTAAGTGGCCACTTTACACACATTCAATAACTTCCCAGGGGATAAAATACTGTTTTTGGCTACAAAAATTTGGACAAACTCAAAATATTGTTGATACATACCTACTTTTATTTACAAACATTTTAGTTGAAATGTTTGACAACAAAGTAAAATACAATTATGTGAAAATCGTATTTTTATTACTTATTTTTTTGTTACGAAGATCCGGATCGTATTTTGGTATAAAGCAACCTCGTCCATTAGGGACATAAAATCAGCGTCGCGACGCTATTTGAGTTATGTGTTTTGACCGCAATAAAGGCGTCTACCGGAAGACGGTAGGGCGATCGTCCTGTCCGGACCATTCTGACTATCGCTGGGGACGGAATCTATTCTGTCTTGGGACATTTGAGAGGCGAATTGGTCCACAAATGTCCCAGGTACTAGAACGATTTGTGTCTTCCTCTTCGGGGTAATGCGCCGCTTTTATCGTCCTATATGTCAGGATACACCCCTAATATTCAGGGGTAGATTGTTATTGGCACAGGGAATCCGGTCATATTTTAACAGGGAAATCTGACCCCTTGCATTAAAGGTGCATTCAAAATATTGCGTTGTTAATTGTGACTGTGGTACTTATACTTATTTTATATATTTTCCTTCCTGTCTTTAGTTTATGGTTGTTAATAAATTTGACCGCTACGAAGTAATTTATTTTTGAATAATATAGGAAGTGAAAAAATAAGATAATTTTTTTTTCAACTTTGTGTCAAATATCGGTACCGTTTGTGTTATCAAAACTTTTTTTTTAAATTAAAAAAATAATAATTCAATTATGTATATTTTATTTGTTTTTGGTCAAGCTGTAAAAAAACGCTAGTGGCAATAAGTTTGCCATTTAACGATGTATACCTTTGTTTTATTTTGTATTTATCACATTGTATGTACCTAATGGTTAAAAAAGATTTATTAATATTTAAAGCATTAACTTTGTGTTCAAACATTTTACTAAATGTTACTAAGTGTTTGTAGATAACAACTTACTGACTTTTCTATGTCTACCGATTTCGAGACGTACCCGTCTCTTCGTTAGGACACTAAGTAAACTAACGCGGCCTCGGTGGGGTAGTGGTCAAAACGCTTGGCTCGCGTACGGTAGGTTCCGGGTTCAATTCCCGGTGAGAACACAAAAATTTCATGTGATTTTTCTCAATCGTTGGTGTTCTGTGTTGTAGTTCACCACCGTGATGGAGCCTCCTGGCCTGTTGTGTTGCGATTTTTTTTTGTTTAATATGTTTATTGTTTTATGTTTTAATATTTAAATACCCAAACATAAATAAAATGCTGTTTTTAGGATGAAAACTGTCATACTTAAAATATTATAAAAATCTGTCTTAGCTGTCAAAAAATTTGATATGCCTTTAATGACTTATTCTTGTTAAGATTTTATTGAAAGTCACACCACTGTTTTTCACATTCAAAAAATTCGAATTACCCAGCTTTGAACGGCATATTCAACTCCAAATCGACTTTTTTAGGATTAGTGACTTTCTCTTGAAAGCTGACGATATAATATGTCTATGTACGTACATCAGCAGGCCTTTAGCTTTGAGCTATATCCTTAACCAACGAATGCTGGTTTAGAACAAGGAAGACTGGAAAAGACGCGACATCTCCAAATACAGAAATACTCGGAAAAAAACGGAATAATCGAACTGCGTGTTTTTATTTATAAATGTAAGTACCCACAGAGTGATTGGCGTTCTCTCATCTCTGCCTACTTCTACAGAGCAACAACGTGACACTTTGTTTTGTTTTGGTTACAAGTGTTTGTTAAGTAAGCAGACAATGCTTGTACATATAAAACACGTAAAATATATTGCATATAAAGTTATGGCAGAAACATTCGACTGTTTGTTTTACCGACTTATATTTCACTGTCCCTGAACTGTTACTCAAAGCGTAAGACTGATCGTCTTACTTTCATGTAAAAATAATGATAAAGATAAGCTGCAATTGGTTTACTAATGCAGGGCCTTATGTACCATGAGGTACGGAAATGGGATAATAATGAATAAAAATACATAACTTAGTATAATAAATAAATTATGATATATCTTTGTAAATTAGTACTAGCAAGCAATTAAGTAAATATGTTTTATATGATATTCATGATTATATTTTATTACAAAACCGAGATCAACCATTTACCAAAGTGTGCACAATTTGTGATTTTGTTTAAGTCGCTTTCAAGAGCCACTTTGGAATAAAACATTCCTGTTCCGAATATTGACAAGTCCTATAAATTACGACTTTTCTACAAAATTTTCGAGTATGATTGCAGATCGTACCATCCCCATGAATATAGCCGCAACCGACTTTTTAAAAAGGAGTAACCGCTAAGCATTTCTATTGTAAAGGGTTGTTGGCAGGTGGGAAGGAGAAGATAAAGATGGAAATTTCAAAAATACACTGATCAGACTCTCAGATCAATTGGGAAAAAAATCTGTGATGCACTTTTTTTTACACTTGGTGGGAAGGCCGTCTAACCAACTGCGTCACGGCGTGTCATACCTAGGTGAACCTGATTTCCAACATCAATACAAGTTTTGAAAATATTTTTATCAATTTACAGGTTGTTTAAACGTTAATATTTAGAAAAATCTTCAATTGCAACTTACCCAATTTCTTTATATTGGTCAGATACTTTTTTTTTCTGACATTTATATTCGGCACACAGTATAACGATTGAACATGTCTTAGTTTTTTTTCATTAAAATAAAAATCTAGTGATATTTGTGATAGTAACAGGCGCCGTGGCGCAGTTGGTAAGACGACCAACTGTGAAATTGGCGTCGCGGGTTCGATTCCCGCCAGTTGAAAAAAAAACAAAAAAGGTTTTTTTCTTAATTTATTTGGGTGTTGTAGTGTATTTTTCATTACCTTCTTCCATATCTCTATCCCAACTGCTGACAAGCCTCTAAATAAAACTTAATCGGCAAATTTGGAATAACCAGTGACCGGTTTTATCGCTTTCGTTGCATCTTCGAGACTAGGTTTTCTGGTATTTTAGGGTTATGTTTGCCTAGAAGTTTTACGAGTAAGTGCTTTGAAATTCGGAATTATCGCTGTAAATACTGTATGTAAGTTATATTGAGTTTTCAATATAACTTAAATATTTGTTTTTAGAAAAGAAATATTTGCGTTCTTATGATTTACCCAAATATTTCGTTTTGAGGGCCATTTTCAACGAGTTGTAAATAACTCAACATTAGAAAATGGGAATCAAGTTGAGGTAGAGTGGGATTCGAACCACGGACTTTTGAGCCGTGAGTCTGAGACATTAGCCACGGGATCGCAAACTGATTTTTAAAAAAATAAATTACAAAACACATTTATTTATTTTGTTTCTGTAAAAATCTTTTGAAGTTTGACTAGGAAAGTGACTAGGAAAGCAAAACCCGAATGAATAGAGTCGGCCGCTTCGAGCCGCTCGTAACCTAAACATAATACCCGTAAATAAATTTATCTCTAGAATATTTCATAGTCCCTGGACTGGCACCTGAAACGTAAGACTGATAATCTTACCTTCATTGAACAAAAACTATTTTTCATTTAATTTTTTATTCATATATAAAATGTACATTACAAAATGGAATATTTTTATTCATACATATAGAAATAACGAAAATAAAATTAGGTACACATATAAAAATAACACATATGTTTACATAATATCCAGAGAACAATATGTTAAAAAAGTAGGTGAATCTTGTAACGAAAAACTCCTTCAGAGACTTGAAAAATGTCAATGTCCAAAGAAATATTGTTTAATATAGAAGTAGCCCTTCCAACAGGCATAACCATTGGCAGGTTGGTCCTGTATATTGGAATGTGAAACAGTCTATGCTGACGCTGTCTAAGGTAATTATACGGAAGATAAAAGCTAATGCTCCGAATAATTTCAGGGTTGTCAATAATACCGCGCAGCAACCGAAAGAAATGCCTAGTTAAATACACATTCCCCCTGGAGGAACCATAAAGCCATGGATAATATCCGCACTCCCTCATGTAGAGGAGCCAAAAAAATTTCTTCTGAACCCTCTCCACCAAAAAAGAGTATTTCAACTCACACGTTCCCCAAATCGTCTTTCAAGTCACTTCGCGCTAACGCGTAATGAAGAATTATCAGTACTCGTGTATTACCTTGACGAATCCTACCATCACCAACAAACTGCTACAAATTGTTGCATTACAAATGTTACAAATGATTAAGATTCGCTGGGATTTGTATACCAATGCAGTGCCCTATGTACCATCAGGTTTGAAAAGGGAATGATGATGATAAAAAAGAAACTATAAAAAATTGCAGAAGAAAACAGTATCGATGGGAAAGTATTGGGCGTTAATAACTTCTGGCGAATTCTGTAGATACGACATTTTACGTAGGACGTGTCGATATGTCGCTGTGTGTTTTTTCTTGGGCTCCGGGCCTTCCATATTTTAGGGGTAATTTCCTGTTCTACTGCTTGGCTCGGCATGGCTGAATGGAATTGTCGTGTTAGCGCGTTATATAAATATTCAATTCAATCACGCGGCTTCCGTTTCCCTTTGTTGGCGAGATGAATGGAAATATTTCACGTACAAATAACTGTACTTCTTAATGAAAACTCACGGCGTGGCGCTACGGAGGCTATTACGTAAATGCGTCCGCGGTAATTTGTTTTGTTTGCATAAAAATGAGTTTTTCGTGAATTAAAAGGTCAAATTTAATTACCGAAAAATATTTTTACAAATCCTTAATGCTAGTCACCTATTTATTGCGTACCCTATGCTCTCGTTCGAATTAAAATACACGGTGTTCAGGCCAGACCGCGAAAGTTCAGAGGAACATTCTTCATGGTAAACTTTTAAAAAATCCTAGTTAAATTTTTCCAAAAAGTCGTTTTCAAAAAAAAAAAAATGTAATCTCAAAATGTAGTAAATTCTTAATTTCTCGTACAAGTAGTCCCACCGTAAACCCCTACCTCTCTCCTACCCAGCAGCTTCCCTTGTCCACGTCTGGTGCGTATCCCTTCGCTGGCAAATATGCTTTGATCGTATTTTTTTGTCGGAGAAGGGTAGGGGTTTGCGGAAGGGACATATATTTCGGGAAATAAAAGATTTTTTCCATTGTAAGATAAGAAATTTTTTTTATTAAAAAAAAAAAGACTTGGGAAAAATTTTATTGAGATTTTTTTTAGAGCTTTCCATAAACATTTCTGTAAAGTTTTGCGTTCTGGTCCTGAAAATTTGTATATAAAATTGTATATATTTATAACTGCGTTATGATTCATTAACTACTAAAGTGATTTCACACTATAAGAATTTTCTTTTTTTACATTTTGAATTCATTATCACCATCATCATTCCCTTTCCGCACCTAGTGGTGCATAGGACACTGCATTAGTACACCAATTACAGCGTATCTTGACCATTTTTGTTACATGAAGGTAAATGATCAGTCTTACGCGTCAGGTACCAGTGTAGGTACTATGAAATATTCTAATGTAAAAACACCCTTTTAAATAATATTTCATATCAACCATGTCGGAAATCAAACCATTATATTTTTTGGTCAAGTCATTTTTTTATTTATTTTATCCACTGGGTGTTGTTCGCAATTTCGTCCTTCTAGCAGCTATTTTTTATATAATTTGATGGTCAGAACATCGATCCTTGACTTAAGGGCCCTAGGGGTGGGTTTTATGTTCTGACTATAAAATAAATGTGATCTACCACCCCCTAGGGTGGAAAACATCCCCATTCGCGTCTTGGGGTAACCCAAGATGTCCAGAACGGTAATAGTTATGGTCATCATTATACAGAGAAGAACTCTAACACTTTTTTTTTTGTTTTTTGTGTGAAAATTATCACCTTGCCCAAAATGGATATGTTAAACTACAATTTGTGAACCTATTTAGAGCTTTTTGAACCAATAGATGCAAATCACGTTTAAAAAAATAATCTTTAAAACAAATACCATGATAAAATTGTATTTTTATTCATTGGTTAGTAAGAGCAGGTGTATTTATATAAAACCTTTCATGACGAATAATAATTATAAAAATACGTTTATAGTTTTATTCCACTTTAATTTATAAATTGACTGGAGTCTGACGATATCGGTCACGACGAAACCCAGTCACTGGTAAAATTTTATAAATAAAAGGGGAATAAAACCATATACGTATTTTTATTATTATAATTAAAATGCAGTTCCACCAAGAAATGTCAGTAGAAAATCTCAATCCATTAAATAACGTTTCTTCTGAACTATTGTTCAATTATCAAATTTAAAGTACCCAGGTTCAATAGTAGACAAAATCATATTTCTTCAACATCTCTTCAACAATCGAATCTGGGTAAAAATGAATACATCAATTGAGTATGCTCGTCTTACGATAATTTTTTTATCGCGATAGATCTTTTTAGCGAAAGAAAACATATCAAAATTGCGACAGAGATGTCACAAGAGCAACATTTTTAGTAACTATTTTTTTTATCGTTTTATTTATTAGTTTTATTATTAATTATATATATGTACGCGTATGTATGTGCATTTGTGTATGCGTATACGTTCATGTGTGCATATGTATGTATGTGTTTATATATATGGATGTTTGTTTGTATGTATATGTATGTATGTTGTTTGTGTACATATATATTCATTTTTATTTCGTTTTTCATTGTTTTATATTTACTTATATAACTATTTCTTTTTCCTTCTTCTCTTCATTCAAAATAATTTATTATCTTACCAACACATGCGCAATAGTTTTGCACGATCTTTTACTCCGAATTTGGATAAAAAATTCCAGATCTGCTAAAACAGTGATTTGAGCGAGATAGTCGACTAGATAAGACAATATATATTCTCAGTGCAATGCCAACTCATGTACATGATGTATGAAGTTTGTTTGTAACGTCACTTTGAACATGCCATAAGCCCTGTAAATGCCTAAACTTCCATATTCCCTTATTTAAGGTATTCTCCATCCCTGTTTTAATTTGTTAATCTTAATGACTCCCGAGGGGGTGAAATCCAGTCTTTTGTCTACGAAAATTTGGACAAACTCAAATATTGTAATGAAACCAACTGCTCCAAGAAGAAGTTTAAAAATTGAAAAATTGTTTTCAGGCGTTGCCTAGTTTTTGAAATAATTCAGTTAGATGAATCTCTTCACAACAATAAAGGTTTTAGCTCTTTAACTTTACTAAAATCAAGAAATGGAAGAATTGAAGAAATATGGATGTTCAAACTTAGGCAAAATGGTGAATGTTACACAGTGTGTAAAGTGGCCACATAAACCAGACAATGACAGGTCATTAGCCCTGTAAATGCCTAGACTTCCATATTCCTTTATTTAAGGTATTCTCCATCCCTGTTGTAATTTGTTAATAAAAAAATTGTTTTCAATTTTACATCTTAAGGGTAACTTATATAAACGGTAAAAATACATACTATATATTATGTCTTGAGATAGTTTTGTCGAAAACATAAATAATTTCTGTACTACATCCTTTCAGATCAGGTACGTCACTTGAATTTGGAAAAAAAGAACGCATTTCTTTAAATTATTATTAAAACCTCTCTGCTGATATTTAGTATTATCTAGTATTAGAGTATTATCGTTCCCCACTTTGATTATTGTTCCAGTATTTTATATTTAAGTAATGAAGGAGATCTATAAAGACTCCAAATGATACAAAATAAAGCAATGAGGATAATATTAAGATGTGGGAGACGAACAAAAGTTAAGAAAATGATTCAACTTCTAGATATCATGACAATTGATCAAACAATCAAATTCAATGTTGTTAATGAAATAAACAAAATTATTAAAAGAATAGTTCCGAGATATTTTCAAAATAAACTAAAAAATAATGAGTTCTTTCATAGAAACTATGCAACAAGAGAATCTAAAAATATAAGACTGGAAAAGAAATCAAAAGCAATGTCCCAGAACTGCCTTATGTACAAGGGAATACAACTATTTGAGGAAATGCCAGAAAGCATAAAAAATTAAATAAATGTAAATATATTTAAAATTAAATGTAAAAAGTATATATATGTGAAAAATATTAGGTAGTATATAGTGTAAATAGTAAATATAATTAATGAAAACGTACATATGAAACAGTTAATATTATAAATTAGGATATTAAGTGTATAATAGTGATAAATAATGTTAGATTAAGTATAGATGTAAATATTGTGTTGTAAATATATATTAGACTATGTTAATCATAGAACTCAATAAATAAATAATAAAAAAATATATTTATATTTAAATCCTCTCTGAAAACAAAGTGATTTAAAAATTATTAATGATAAGTAGGTAATACTTAGTATTTCTGCAGTATTTCAAATACA
>NW_028279512.1:0-134882 GCF_059751315.1 Micrasema longulum | reverse complement strand
TATTATACCAAGGAAATAAACCACATTAGAAATATAAAAAGTAACTACAGGAAAAACCTGTTTCCCTCTACAGACGTGAATTATGGCACCTTACTAGGGCCCAAAAGATCAAATTATTGAGTCGAAATTAGAAGGAGGAGGAGAAAATTTTGGGAGCATTTTCAACAAGTTGTAAATAATTCACTATTAGAAAATGGAAATAAAGTTGGGGTTGAGTGGGGTTTGAACCTCGGACCTCTGATCTGTGAGTCCGCAACTCTGGCCACGGGACCACAACCCGATTCAAACACAACCTGATTCCACACTGATTTAGGGCCAGTTTTATAAACATCCATAAGTAAGCTTGATCCCATTTTTAACAAATATTTGGTAAGCCAGTCGATTGAAGCATTTTTATAAACGTTTATGGCATTGCCACTCGGTTAAATGTTAACTATCCGATTTAGGCGGGTTAAATTACGATACGTTACCATCAGCGCTAGCTTATTGATTATTTTTTAAATTCTCTACTTAATTTATTTGAGATGTTATTATTTGTTACATACCAATAAATTACAATTCTGGTATTTTTTTATATCGCATTGTATTAGGCAAAAATTATACGTAACATGTGGGGTATACACACAACAAAACAAATATATCTAACGTCATTGACCTACAAGTAATCTTATTTATATTTATACTTTACAAACTGTGACATACTTTATAAAGCACCCTTAAGGTATTATATTATGAAAATGGCACTACACAAGTTATCCAAAATAATAATAATTGGAATTTGAATTTTTATAAAAATATTTACTGATGACCATCAGTTTAACAAAATTGGTTTATAAAACAAACAACTATCGCTTATCGTTATGAACGGTCAATGGTTCGTAGCACTTACGGAAGATTGATACATTATTTATAAAACTGGCCCTTAATGCAGTATTTCGCTTTGGTTTATTAAACAATAGACCAAATTAGCTTAAGCACATTTGACATTCAATTCAAATATATATTAGTCAATAATATAGTCAATGCAAATCTTTCATAGTAACATCGGTAGACTTTGATCTTCTAAATAAATAGTTATAAAAGTCTTGTGAATTGATTAAACCATTTAAAAAAGGATTTCAAAAATAAATTGCCAAAACGTGAATGTCATTTTGTTGTGAAGCAGATTATAATTACATTATAATTCAATCACACATGTTTGATTCGTAGAAAAATCTGGTTCAAATCTATGATTTTAAACAAGATAAATATGATCACTCATAAACAAGTTGGGGAGTATAAAAAATACATGAAAAATATTGACAGTGTGAGCAAAAACTGAAAAACGAGTTATGATATACAAATATTTGGTATATCATAACTCGTTTTTACTAAATAATGTATCAGTAATTTTTTTTATGATGGGACACAGCTAAATTGATTGCAGAAAGTAAATAATAAATTACATAACTATAAGCAACCCCGAAAATAATATCTTTCCTTGCAAATTTATATTAAGCCCTGACAATTCTGACAGTGTGAGCAAAAACTGAAAAACGAGTTATGATATACAAATATTTTGTATATCATAACTTGTTTATACTAAATAATGTATCAGTAATTTTTTTATGATGGGATACAGCTAAATTGATTGCAGAAAGTAAATAATAAATTACATAACTATAAGCAACCCTGAAAATAATATCTTTCCTTGCAAATTTATATTAAGCCCTGACAATTCTGTAAATAATAAATAAAGATTACAATATAATAAGTTTAAGTAAATGCCTAGACTTCCATATTCCCTTCTCAAAAATATTTTTCCTCTGTTGAAATAAATTTAAAGTAATCATACTTATTTAACGAGTTGGCATTTATTTTGTAGAATGCCATATTATAATTTTAATATTGAAATTGTAACATAACTTACTTAAACCTTTACAACTTACAATAAAAATAATAAAGTATGACCATCAGAGTGTAGCACTGATTATTTTAAAAGAACAGTAACAATAAATTAATGCTTATTTCACTATGGTACTGTATTTGATAAGGCTAATAGAATATGTACTATAGTATATATAAAGGAAATTAGGTGGAGATAAGTCCGCCTTAAAGTGTAGTGGTCGACGCGTTCGCCTGCCATGCTTAAGGTCCCAGGTTCGATCCCTGGAAAGGCATGAAATATTGGTTTTGCTGCAAATTTTCACTGTCCGCGGATTGGCCCCAGAAGCATGAGACTGATCATTTTACTTTCAGGTAACGGTTTCGACCTATATATTGAGAGCATGAATGAAAGGAAAAATTCCCTAATCTTTACCCCCGAATATAACGCCATGTTTTAATTTTTTTTAAATATTTTGAATAATAAACACTGTATAATATTCAGGCTAATAAAGCATATATTTTACTTAGTGTAAGGTAAAATACTTAAATGAATAGGACATATTATCTGGCCTAAATACGAAAAATCTTTAGTATAGTATTATTAATATTTTAAGCAGTAACTTTGTGGTCAAAAATTTTAGTATGTTATTAAATATTTGTATATAACCACTTACTATAACTTTATATATAACCACTTAACTATGGTGAAGGTGTTTAGTGGGTTTTGCATGTTGGTTTAATTGGTGTCCTGACGAAGAGGGGTACGTTTCAAAACCGGTAGACATAGAAAAGTCGGTAAGTGGTTACATACAAATATTTAATAACATTTAGTAATTATTTAGTATATACTTATAGAAAAAAAATAATGCTAAGTTTTTGACAAAAAAATGTAAATATGATAAGATGCAAAAAAAAAGAGTGAAGTTTATTGATGCATCATTTGGTAATTTTTTACTACCTGGATAATTTGGGAATAAAATGGATTGGCTTTTTCAAACAACTAAAAAAAAAGCTTAATCTTGTCCCTAGTTAAAGTTTTTTGAGATCTGAATTTTATGCCCATGCTTTATTTAATGTACAATCTGTTTGAATTGGACATAGTTGGTAAAAAAAAAAAAAAATTAATTAAGCCATTAAGAATCCAAATGCTTGGTATTTATGTTTTAAGTAGTTTCTGGTCCGAAGCCACGAAACAATATTTTAGATTTGAAGAATTAAAAGAATGAGTAAAAAAATGCTCTGCAAACAATGCTGTAATGTCGTGTTACATTAAGCAAAAGGTGAGATATTTTATAAATATCTCACCTTTTGTACAAAAATTTAAAAACAAAAAATTTATTAATTATTTAATAACCGTTCAATAATCTATTTCCCACAATTTATAAAAATAATCATATAATTTAGGTCTGTTTTAGCAAAATACAACCGAATATTTTTTTTAAATAAGAGATTATATATCAAGTGTTGTATTCTACGTAGACTTATGTGTCATCAAAGCCACACAACAGCTAAGGACGATTTTTTTTCATTGCAAAGATGAAAATCTGAATTATTTTCTTCTAACCAACTTCAAATCTTTTTCCTGAAAATGCAAGAAATATGGACACTCATAACCCATTAAACACATATTTTTAGTATTACAAAATTTTGATAATAAAATAAAATAAAAAACAAGAAAATTGAAATGTGACATTTGTGTCACATTGTGTTACAAAGCCTCAAAGTATTTTAGATTGTCAAAGAAATGTGAAATATTTGAAAACAATTGAATTGGTTGTTTTAAAAAAGCGCAAAATATGTGCTAAATAGGACATATGGATATTTTTTGTTTTTTCCAATCCCTGTTAGTTCCACATTAGTTAGTTAGAGTCCCTGTTAGTTACGCGGGGAGTTAATCTCGAATGAACTTTCTAGCAACCAACCGCATCATATAATTGCGTGTTTATGAGAAAATGTAATTTAATTGTATTTAATGGTGAGTAACTGTAGTGCAACATTGAATTAAAATTAACTTTGCCGTTTATTTTGGAATTTAGTGAGGACTGAAATGGTTTGTGATAGAACTGTCACTGCATGTAGAGTTAAGGTTAAACTGTGATAATTTTTTAACACATTACTGTAACATTACTATTGGACTCCAGCTTGAGCATGAAAATTTACCTGCGTCCCAGAGTCCGGATTGCCGGGCACTTTGAAGTAAGTTTTCAGACCTCCGGAAGGAATCTGTATCTGGCCGACTGGCTTCGTTGTGGGTGAGCTTTGCACCACCTTAATCATTTGCGGTTGTCCTGTAACATATTGCGTGGTTGGAATAAATCACGATTTTTTAAAACCAATCAAAAACAAATTAAAGTCAAAATAAACCAAGCCAATTTGTACAATTTATCAATAAAATTTTATGGTTAAAAAAAAACAAACAAAAAAATTATCAACATTAAATAACAAAAAATTGACTAACCTCAAACATTCAAAATGTATCAATTAATAGAAAGATTTTGTTGATTCTATAATATCGACTAATATATCGCTGGGCAATTACTACACCTAGGTAACTTCAAAATCAGTATTTGTGAGTTACCCACTAAAAACTGATTTTTTATCCTTCTCCATGAATGCTACAAAAGACAAGTCATGCATTCAAATCATTATAGTTAGATTTTAATGAATCACGACCTGTCTATTTGCAGCATTCACTGAGGAAGATACCACTATGTGTTTTGAGAGGGTAACTTAAAAATGCTGATTTTGAAGTCACCAAGTTGTAGTAATTACCCCAGAATATATTATTGCTTTTTAAAATTTTCTTTAATCATATCTTATATTAAATTATATTTACAACGTTGATTCTACGGTGATTACAGATAATTCATAATGTTATATTGATTTGTAAAAGGTTCTTCAAAACCTATAATAAATAATTATTAGTAAAAATATAATTTTTTCATAAAAACGTTTTTTCGTTTTTTGAATAGTTGAATTAGGTATGTCCAAATTCATATAGTTATCCGCCGAGTTGCAGGAATTATATTCCACACACAGGCGTGTTCCTACTATTCAAAGAAGATATTTTTACGCTTTGGGTTGTGGTTCTGTGGCTAGTGTTGCGGGACGTATGGATCGGAGGTCTGATGTTCGAACCCTTCTCTACCCCAACTTGATTACCATTATCTAACAGTGAGTTATTTACAACTCATTGAAAATGGCCCCAAAAGTTGAAGCATTTTAGTAAATCACAAAAATGCAAACGTTTCTCTAGGAAAATAAATGAAATGGGGTTCGGAGCGTTGAGATGAGCAAAAAAGCTTCTTTAACTTGAAAAATGAATAAACACAGACTAGAGTGGGTCTTGAGTTGCACGACTGGACTTGGAATGATTGGTATATGAATGTGTTCTTAGATGAATCACAATTCTCGCCTATCTATACACCGCTGCACGCGTGTCTTCCATTGTTCGAAACAATGCTGTAGCTCATCATTTGTCCGCCTCTTCAACAACTCTGCCATTTTTGCTTTTACATGTTCAACAGACTTAATTTTTTTTATTGGAAAATAAATATTTTTGTTCTTATTTATTTTTTTTATTTTATTTTAATTTTATTTACCCAAATATTTCAATTGCTTTGTAAGTAACTCACTATTAGAAAATGGGAATCAAGTCAGGGTAGAGTGGGATTCCATAACACTAGCCACGGGACCACAAACCGATTCATAAAATGCGTTTCCTTTATTGCACTTCTCACTTTTGAGAACAGCTAGAAGTAGGCGAATACAGATGATGATCAAGCATAGGAATGCGCTTGTCTGCTAAAAACTGCTTCACATATAGGGCATTGTGAGCTGGCACATTGTCCTTGTGCAGAGTCCATAACCCATTCTTCCACAAATGCGGTCTTTTCTTTCTTACTCTTTTTCTGAGCTTTATTGGAATCTCTTTGTAGTATTTCTGATTAACTGTTTGATCTTCTGGCACCCATATTGGTCCCAAGCATGCCCAAGAGGAATGCAGTAAGATAGAGCCACAGATAACTACCATATTACCCCATGTAAAGATACCTCAGAAAAAAATTTGAACCCTCTCCAACATGAGAGAATATCTCGCGGACTCCATATCACTAAGGCACTTTCAAGTCTGGCCCGAACCAACAAGTTATATAGCATTGTACGGGGATTATCGAAAACCCTCTCAGCATCTTCAGTGCAAGGTCACATGTCTTTCCGACGTGAACATGAAAAGTCAATCTGCTTTCATAAATGACCCTAAGACCCTTAATTGTCGAAACACGTTTTTCTTACATTGAACATGAGATTTCTCGTTTTGTCATTGCATTACACAAATTGGAAGCTCTTATTTGTACGAATCTTATAGAAAAACACAACGTTATAAACCTTAATGTGCATGCGTGAAATTTGAACATTTGCAATGAACTCAACTTAATATCCAACGAATACTATAAAATCCAACAGAGGTACAGAAGCCGGCAGTAAATAAAGGACATGTGGCTAAGAAACAGACTGCCGGTCATAATAGGCCAACTTTGACTTTGTAGAGCGTCGTTTCTGTCTCAAGAGTCCGGTATCTGTATGAACAACAAAGATGACCCTCTAAACAGCCGAAGTTAGTCGATTAGGCCGGCAGTCTCTTTCTTAGGCCCGATGTCCTTTATTCACTGCCGGCTACGGAACCTAGATATTTAGTACGTTGATACAGAAAAAATGAATAGGCAGGTATGTATATTAACTGAAAATATAGTTTGAATTAGTGAATTGGGTGCGCTTGAAAGTTCTCTGTGGGAATTTTAGAAATAAGTATTTGTAGGGTTTTTCTATATTTATAATTTTTTTTAAAACAGATACACATTCTTTTCCAATTTTCAAGTGATGCGCCGCATCCCTGGTAAGCATGGACGGAATACACCTGCCCGCATTTAACTAGTACTGCTCTATCTTTTAACCTTGGACCTTTGCAAAAGCAAGGTATGCCAAGTGGTGAGGATAAAAAATATTTTGGACCTAATCGATTCAACTAGTTATGAAAGTTTTCCTATAAGAAAATTTAAACTCTTTCAATTGCCAAGAGCATTTAAGACAAGTTACCCAGGAAATTTAATACAGTGAGAAACATATTATTTACTTTTGATTCAACAGAGTTATAAATAACCTTTCGTTACACGCATAGGTTGGAAATAAGATAATTCGGTGTAATTTTAAATAACGTGGTTTTTTAAAAGATTATCTATATTTATGGTATCACACCTAAAAAGTTTGCTACTTTTTAAGTAGTTTTACGACGCATTTCACGTTCGCCAAACTTTCTTGAATGTCACAGCATGCACATGTTAGATCAGGGGTTATAATATATTTTCACCTAGTACTATATAAAGCGTTTACATATAATGTTTATGATAATAAATAATTCATAATTCTGCATTCCCGTTACGCATTTGCGTTTATCAGTAGATTTAGATACGATTATAAAATGGGCATTTAAAATTATCATTTGACTGGTGGCCGAATTAAAAGTTATGAGGAGAAAATGTTGAGAATCAAAAACAGTTTGATAAAGTTAATAAAGCTAGTTAAGCGAGTAATACTTATTTAATTGGCTGAATGTTTACTGTCCGGCAGTTACATTCAGCAAGAAACGCCTTGACAGCGCAGCAATTTTAACCCAGAATTTCGATGAATAAAAATATAAAAACAATTAAAGGTATATTTTTGCGGGATAATTAAATTTAAAAGAGCACAGTAAAATCGCCAATTTAAAATAAAATAAAATTCATACAACTGTACCGTGGCACGAATGTTTGTCTACTTACCATTAGCGTCGCGTATGAGGAAATTCACTGAATTGCTCTTTTGAGACATTTTCGTTGTTCGATAAATAACCGCGAGTCCTAAGAACCATATATAGCTACAAAAAGTTGAGAAAATATGCCTACAAGAGAGTTATTCGTATTTTGACTTTTGTGTTTGGTCAAAATGGCGACTTCATACGAATACATTTTAGAACAAAAAAGTCATAATGTAATCGTAATGAAAAAATTGGACAATTATACAGTTTGATTGAGACTTCAAGGATCTGTTGAACACAGTTATCAAAAGAGAATTCGGGTTAAGTCACCGCAAGAAAATGAAAACGCTAATCGGTACACACAAATCACAACCAGAAAACGAGCTTGGCGGCGGGCACAGGATTGACCAGCTGATTGGGTGACGCTACTCACGTGGTACAGGAAGATCCCCACCACGAGTTAATTTCCGGAAAAGGCGCGAAAGTTTTTACTGCCATCTGTTAAAATGACGCCTTAACTTTCAAGTGTTCACAACAGCACCACTTAAGATTTTTTAAAATAAAAATTATACAAAAATAGTAGTTATCGTATAAGATTTTCGAACAGACTCTGCTCAGTTTAATCGTTTAAAAAATCTTCAAAAAAACACTTTTGTGACAATACACAGGTGGTTGTGACAAATTAATTAAAATATGAATCGCAATGGGTGAACTAGTCAATATATAATATGTAAGTATCGAAACATTACGAGAAATACAAAGTTCATCTTGTTAAAAATAGAATTTCCTCCACATTCTTATAGAGAGTAAAAACAGGCTCGTATTCTAAACGAAATTGCGGGCGAAGAGATCGCTCGTTAGCTCGTATTTGGTACGTAAATACGCGTTAAAATGCGTTTTTTACGCGCTCTTTTGCGTTCAGAATACCACTCATGGTCATTGAGAGAGAGAAAAAAAAGATTGCTGCCTTCAAAATTTGATGCCGAAGAAGAATACTCTGGATGCAATAAATGACGCAGCGATGCGTACTTATAATATGTGTCCATACTGAATGAATTAAAGATTGGGGATGGACAGTCAACTACATGGTACAGTCGAATCCTATAGTATTTTATATAAATTACCAGGAGAGAACTAGATAGCAATGTAAAGTTTGTTGTGATGAAAGGAGTGCAGATAACAAAAATAATGATTGGGTGCAGCTACCATCCTTAGTTACGAGGGCAAGGATGAGAAGGGAGATAATAGTCCTCCTGTCGCATCGTATAAGCTATAATATGGTATGATCACAAAAGAAGGTAAGAAAATCAGTCTTACGCTTCAGGTACCAGTTCAGGTACAATGCGGAGATGTTTTTTTTTAAATCTGAGAGTAGTTATCAAATCGATATATTATATATGTTGGTTAAAATAGAAGAAGGTGGTAGATAATAATTATTCAGGTCAAGTTCTATAACTAACCTAAAATAAAAAAATATAGCCGTCAGTGCCAAAAAACAATTATTTTTTTGAAATTTACCTTACACTGTACACAGTGACATTGTTGATGTCAGTTAAATAAATTTGAACTCCTCGTTTTCTGAACAAACAAAAAAACACCACATCGTTTCCCCGTGGCGGTAGTCAGAAAAGATATCTTTGATCAGACAAAGTATCACTCTGTCTTTGCTTACACACCACGCTTCCTCTATATTTATACATCTTCTTATACACAGATGCCCATTATTCCAACTTTTGATCTGTCCATCTTCAAGTATTTGTTGAATTTGGCCATGCCATATTTTTATCAGTCTTCCTAAATTCTGCATCCATCATAATTCACATCGTAAATCCTTTTAAGCGTTCTTTAGTTGTCCATTCGCTCTGCATGTCCTAATGTCTCGGGCTTGCTTAATGCACGGATCTCGACATTTTTGCACGTCATTTGTAGTTTAAACATACGAGTATATCTGCCTGAAAAATTGCATTTCGGTAGCGTTTAGATTACTTTCATCCTTGTTTTTCCAATTCCATACCTCACTTCTATACGTAAGGGTCTGCACCAGGAGTCATTTTCTCTTCCTCTATATGTAATGAAGAAATTTAGTTCCAGTTAAATAAATTCATGTTTTGCAGAAATGATTTTTTATTGCAAAGAACTTAATTAAATAGGTGCATTTGTGAACATCATTTTTTTAATGCATGTATGTACACCGAGCGATCATATGTCATATGTGCGTCGTACTTTTGCGAACAAAAACAGTCTGTCACATTGACAATTCTTTTTTAGGTTATGTCACCATAAATATGACAGATTGTCGTTCGTAGCAAGGTTTTGGTAAATCGGAAAGTATATTTCGCAGTCTTAAATATGGTAGCTCATTGCAGTTCAATCGCTGACTTCATCGAAATTTGTTTGTGTTTATTAGTCACTCACGTCCTTTCGCTTAATCTCACAGATATTAATGTGGCCGAATCGCATTTACCTTATTACTTCAATACATTTCCGCAAGTTGCTAAAGAGTGCGCTGAGGATGAAGACTGTCTTTATAAGCAATATTTGAATCAAGAGAAGTGTTGGGGGTACGAACCCCACTGTAAACCCCTAGATGCCTACTCAATGCCATATTGCCCCGGTGACCATAAGGGATGGGTCAAAACAAAAAAGGCTCAAGTGGATACCTTCTATGTCCAAGGAGACTTTGGTATGTAATTATTTGAGCGTTGGGAACTAATACATTGTCAAAATGAAAGGAAAAAGTCATACCTTTAAAACATTACTAGAGCAATATTCACAATATTAATCGGTTAACATAATCATATTTCGTATACCTACATATTTTTTTCTTGACTGTTGGATTAAGAAAAATTTGATATAAGTTAAAAATGGTTGTCTAAATACTTAAATTTTGGAGCCATTTTATTTTTGTCATATTTGTTTGTTGTTAAGTGATCAAATTAAAAACTATGACTGCACAATTTCTTAAATTCTTTTTTCTAATTATTTTTGCGAAGTAAAAGACCTGAAGTTTTTGTTGACGTGGGTGAGATTCTACATTTTACCTACCAGAAAATGCCTAAAACTACTACCTAATTTTTATAATGCTTCTTAAACCAGATGGTTCAGTCAACAATATTTTGATTGTCTTTTACTGAGTAGTTATTTATTCTTGCCAGAGCAACTTCAGTTATTTAGTCAATTTAATGTCTAGGTGTATAATATTGCAACAATGAATCACTACACTGGCTTATTACATTGGATTATTTTTAACTCTTAGGATATGTCAAGGAGCAGCTTGAAGAAATGATGGTGATGTGTGAACCATTATTTTTCGATGATACATTTTTGGAATGCTCCAAGTACTTGCGGTGAGAGTCTACATGTTTAATTGAATATTTGAATTCTAATTGGATACTAATTTATCTTAATTACATGAATCAAAAATATTTTTGTAGGTTTTGCCGTGGCCGTAACATAATGATAAATTTTACTGACTTGATTAGTAGAGGGGACAACTTGAGGTATAAAATGGACATTCTTAATCCTGGACAAATAGGTAAGGTAGTTCCAAAGTCTTATTTTTCATTTTAAACGTAAGTAAATAAAATAATACTGAAATATATTGTTTTGAAAATAAATTAGCATAATGGTAACGTTCCTTCGGCCTTAATTGACCTTAAACTAAATCAAATTATGTTATCATTTGATGACGTGTAGGCAGTTTAGTATAAATATGTTTACAATATTGTTAGGTATTTCAACAGAGATGAAGAAACTCTTTGAGAAGAAAATATGGAAGATTAGACATTCAAAGGGTTTGTGACTTGTCATTGGCTGGTTTAGGTGATTACTTAAAACACTGTGTAAAATTAACTTTTTTGTCTATGTTTGTATATAAATGTTACTTCAATTCTTAAGAAGTATAAAAATTGAAAGGAATTTTCTTAGACCAGCTAGTTTGGTCTAAAATACAAGTATGTAAGTACATTTTACCTAAAACATGTAGCATTGATTGAAAGGTCTGTTATATTCCCAACACACTTCTTAGTGACATTGATCTAAATAATGTATGCTGTTTTCAATGACTGTTAGCCAATAGTATTTTATGCTTGTTTGTACACATGTCTAATTGACTTCTGTTCAAATAAATTAGGTGTAATTAATCCATAAAAATGTTTGTTTGTGTTTTTGCAGGTGGCTATTGCAAATTTCATAAAGAGCGTTTGCATAAAGAAGTGGAGCACGTTAGTCCCTTACAGTCGTGGGCTCCAGAAATGAGATATTTTGAAAGCATTCCTCGCAGACCTATTAAAGATGGACTATGTGATATTATTATAGAAAAACCTACTTATATTATGAAGATTGATGCAAGTAGGTTAAAAAATAATTTTGTTTGGGAAAACCCTTTAAATAATAGAAAAATAATGTAGCAATTCCTAAGTAATATTGTAGACTCATATACCCGTATTCAGAGACAAAACTACGTCGAGAAACATATATTCTAATCTCATATATGCAGATAATTACTTGAAGGTGAGGACTGTAGAATGTATCTTTCTTAGCTTAAAGTTGGTCTATGAATACAAACGTGGATCTGAGGGCTGTGGTTTAAGACCCCACTTTGCAATACTTAGTTATTACTATCTCGTGATAGTATTTTTATCATTTGAGACAACCAAAACAAAAAATCAGCAAAGATAAGCTAAATATTGTGTCATCTTTAAATTTTTTATATAAATATTATTTTATTTTTTATATAAAACGTAATTTAGAAATCGATACATAGATCACAAACTTTTGAATGTTTGTTTTGCATGGGTGTATTCATAAAAATAAAATTTAATTCAACAAAGTTTTGAGTGTGTTAAAATGTTTGTAGACAGGTTGGCTTTCCTTCCTAAAGAGTTATTAAGATATAAATTTGTTGTAACGGAGAGGGATTTTTAAAAAATCTTACCAACTTGATCTTTATAACTCCTTAGGGAGGAAATCCAGCCTGTCTATAAACATTTGGACATACTAAAAACGTTGTTGATTAAACTAACTGTTATTAAAATTGGAAAAGTGTTTTTAGGCCTTGCCTAGTTGGTGAAATAATTCAGCCAGATGAATCTCACCCACATCAATAAAGGTTTCAGCTCTTTTGCTTCACAAAAGTTAACAAAACGAAGAGTTGAGGAAATGTGGATGTTAAAACATAGGCAGAATGGTGAATGTCACACATTGTGGTAAAGTGGCCACTTAAACCAGCCAATTACAGGTCATAGCCCTCCCTGTAAATGTCTAGACTTCCACATCTCTTCTCAAAAATGTTTTCCTTCTCTGTTGCAACAAATTTAGATAAAAACATATAATTTTTATGTAGTTAATGTAGTTACTCGAATGAAATGTTACGATGGTGCATAAAATCACAGGTTTTAATATCAATTTGGTAAACACTGTTCACTTTATTCAACAATGTTCTTTATGGCATACACAGTTATATTTAGTTATATTTTGTTTAAATGTTTGTACACTAAAACTGTGATGTCACCATGTCATAATATTGGTTTAATAAAATATTAAAAAATCATCTTTGATTTTATGAGTTTTTCTCTTTTCTAGTATTTTTTTTTTAAATGCAATACAATAGAAAATTGTGTGCTTTTTAGATAAATTTGATTTGTGCTTTTAGAAATAAACCTTTCTAAAAGTAATTGCTGTGGACAGCAACGATGATTTGTTACTTGGTTAAAATTTTCTGCTGAAATTATTAGCTATAAGCTATAAGTGACCTCCAACAAAAAAATGAAACAAAAATGTAATATTGGAAATCCAAGTTAATATTATGTATTACGTATTGAATCCTCATCATAATGATCTGCATAGGGCACTGCATTAGTACCCCAAATACAGTGAATTTCGATCATCTTTTACATGAAGGAAATTTATGTTTTGAATTAAGGTGTTAATTTTTGTTTTCTTTCTTTTTACAGCTGTAAATATGTATCATCACTTTTGTGATTTTTTCAACCTTTACACATCACTCCACGTCAATTCTACTCATCCTTCTTTATTTTCTAAGGACAATCAAATACTGATTTGGGAGACTTTTACTTACGAGTCTGCATTTAAAGAGACATGGAATGCATTCACAAATAACCCTATTTGGGATTTAAAAACATTTAGAGGTGAAGTGGTTTGTTTTAAAAATGTGGTTTTCCCATTGTTGCCGAGAATGATTTTTGGGCTTTTTTACAATACTCCAATCGTAAGTATCGAGATTATTTTTATTCTGTGTAATTAATCTCTACACAAATTGATGTTTGTCTATTATGGAAAATATTTAACTATCCATTATTTTACAAATTTATGTGCTTGAATTTCTACTCCTTCAAAATAATCATTGGTATAACATAATCAATGCAATAGTTTTTAGATACTCAATTTTATTGACATCATTACACTGCATTCTAAGTATAAATGCCATATATGTAAGAACAAAATAATGAGAAAACTGTACGGCAAATGATGACTAAAATTCAGTACAGAAAATATACATTTTACAATCTCTCTGTCAGTTAAATTCTAAATGAAAGAGCACATAAAAATAAAATTGCAAAAACAATATGCAAACATTATGTTGTTTTGATGTGTAGGATTTTCTGTATTTAGGCTAGCCAGAACAAACAAAATTTTTACTGTTCCTTTTAAAAAAAAAAAAATTTATCTGTTGGTTATTTCTAGATTTACGGTTGTGAGAAAAGCGGTTTATTCCATGCCTTTTCAACCCATGTTCTGAATGGTTTGAATATTGTTAAGATTGAACGAGAAACCAGGAAGATAAGAATCACACTATTGTCACGTGAGACAAAGTATAGAAAAATTCTCAATGAAGATGAACTCCTCAAGGCTTTGAATGAATCGCCGGAGTTTGATGTGAAGAGAGTGGTTTACAATAGAAATATTCAATTTTCACAGCAACTGAGTATTACACATAATACAGACATATTTATTGGAATCCACGGAGCTGGACTTACCCATTTGTTGTTTTTGCCGGACTGGGCAGTTGTTTTTGAGCTGTGAGTAAAAATTTGATCTCTTTTGACGGCAAGTTTGTAAGAAAAATAAAAGAATTTTTATATTTGACACTTAAGTAAATATTTTCAGTAGAACACATATTAGTCTTGCCTGCTAACATGATATGATAAATTCTCTAGCTTTTAAAAAATGTGCTGGTTAATTTATCGATTATGTATTTCCTTTTAATATAATCCCAGTTTAAACAAAGGTCTTGTTTGTAATATATTATATAGTGTAATTATATAGTGTAATTGGCGGCCTCCGTGGTGTAGTGGTCAAGACGCTTGACTCACGCACGGAAGGTTCCGGGTTCTATTCCCGGTGAGAACACAAAAAATTAAAATGTGATTCTTCTCAAGCCTGGGTGCTCTGTGATGTAATTCACCACTGTAATTAGGCCTCCTGGCCTGTTGTGGTGCAAAAAAAAATAAAGAATGTAAATTCAAATTTAAAAGCATAATTATTTTAGGTACAATTGTGAGGATAGTGGTTGCTATTATGACTTGGCTCGGCTACGTGGCGTAAAATACATCACATGGGAAAATAAAGACAAGTTAACTCAAGAAGATCAGGTAATTTCACGAACCTTTTTATTTTATTTTATTTTATTTTATTTTTTTATTTTCTTTCTGTTGACGCCCATGGGGCTTTTACATTATACATACTATATCATAAGAAAAAGTTACACATTAAACATAATTAACATTTTTCAAATATAAAAATTAAAAAAAAATATATATATATATATTATTAAAATTTAAAAATAAAGTTACATAGTTAACATAATACACTATTAAGACATAATACATACATTATATTATGTTTATAATATAAGGCATAACAGGATTTAAATAAAACATAATTATTTTTTTTTTACACCGGTAAACTAAACTTTAAAGTGAAGTTATTTAAAATGTTGAAAACTGAAAAGGGTTTTATAGACTAAAAATATAAAACATAACACGGGCTAACTTTTAAGCATACATAAATACGATCGAGGATTTATTGACTAGACTCAGTCGCGTCGGTTGCCTGTAGTACTTTGGTCTTGAATATGCTCAATGAGTAACGAAATATATCAACATTGCCATATTCATTACCAAGGCGATGAAGTCTAGCTATAGGTGAATTTACATAGTAGTTGTGCCCGCTGGACACCTCGACAAACACCGACTTATTTCGTGTGCGACGGGAAGGTATTTTAATATTGACCAGTCGCGTTAAATCAGGGCTGTCCAGCGCGCCATTTACAATTTTATATAGGTTTACTAAATCGGTTAAGATTCTCCTATTCGAGAGAGTAGACAATTTTAAATTATTTGATAGGAAGTTGTAGTCGATTTGGTCAACGGGAATATTAAGTTTAAAATTTATGAAGCGAAGGAATTTATGTTGGACTTTTTCTAATTTTATGTTATGTATTTTATAGCAAGGTGACCAAATTATTGAATTATACTCTAAGTTACTCCGAACTAAGGCAACATATAAAGATTTAAGCGAATCGATGGAATTAAAATCCTTCACCGTTCTCAGCAAGTATCCGAGACACTTCATTGCCTTGTTAGTAACTGCATCAATGTGTGGAGCAAATGACAACTTGTCATCGAACACTATACCTAAATCTTTTATTTCTGTAACTCTTACGAGATCTGTGTTATTTATATTATAAGAGAAGTTGATTGAAGTTCTATTACGGGTAAACGTAATAACACTGCACTTGTCAATATTAAGAAAGAGCTCATTTCTCTGACACCAAGTATATAGACTCGCCAGGTTTAATTGAAGAGATTCGCAGTCACTAACAGAAGCAATAGTCTTAGATAATTTCAGGTCATCAGCAAATAAAAGAATGTCCACTCCCTCGAATATCGATACAATATCATTAACGAAAAGCAAAAACAAAACAGGACCTAAGTGAGATCCCTGAGGAACTCCACTAGATGCCTCAAACTGATACGACCCATAACCGAATACTTTGACTAAAATTTTCCTAGATGATAAGTAGCTTTTGAACCATTTTAAAATGTTTCCCGAGATTCCTAATAGTTTTAATTTGTGTACTAAAATCGCATGTGACACCTTATCAAAAGCTTTACTAAAGTCAGTATAGATCGTATCAGTTTGCCGGCGTTTCTCCATAGCTTCCATAAGCCGATGCTGATACAACATTAAATTTGTCGTTGTAGATCTTCCTGTAATAAATCCATGTTGTAATGGAGAGATAACTTTTTTTATTTCTGGAGTAAACTTTATCAAAAAAATAGATTCTAATAGTTTAGGTATAGTTGACTGCATGCAGATGGGTCTATAATTAGCAATATCTGATTTATCACCCTTTTTAAAAATAGGTGTCAAGTAGCTGGCTTTCCATCTTTCAGGAAATATACCAGTTTTTATGGATAAATTAAAAATTTTAGTAAGTGGATCAGTCAAGGAAGAACCACACTGGGTGAGGAAGAGGGGAGGAATATTATCTGGTCCAGAACCTTTGCTTGGATCCAATTTGCTTACCCCAATTTTTATATCGGCATTAGTAAACAAACAGGTATTAAAATCAATCAAATTAGTACAAACAAAATCGTGCAGTTCTGGATCAGTCTCTGAACTATATACACTGCTAAAGTAGTCGGCAAACAAGTTAACAACATCTTGTGGTGCGTCGGCCATTCTACTGCCATAATACATTGTGGATGGAATTCCAGACTCTTTACAATTGAGAGTATTAGAAAATTTAAAAATATGTTTAGGGTTGCTTAGGGCCTCTTGTTCAAATTTTGAAATACAATTACGATAACATGTTTTGGAGAGATTTTTAGCCTGAGCTCGCAGTTTAGTAAACTCATTATAATCGTTAATATCTCGAGATTTTTTATAAGTAGCATGAGCAATTTTTTTGTTACGTATGACTTTGATAAGTTGGCTATTAAACCATTTAGGATACTCATTAAAAATAAACTTGGTTTTAGGAACATATGTTTCAATGGCTGTGTTAAGGATGGTATAAAATTGGTCAGTTATAGTATCGATATTTGATTCCCGGTTTATAAAACTCCAGTCAGTAGTCGAAAGAAATGAATTAATTGCTGGATAATCTGCTTTAAAAAAATTGGACTTAATATTAGAAGTTTTGTACTTTTGAGTTATCGAGGTATTGAATCTAATAAATAAAGGTGGATGGTAAACATCAATAGGTAGAATATGGTCATTTGCAACTTCCACAGATATGTTGTCCGAGTTGGAAAACACGAGATCCAAGAGACGATTGAGGCTATTGTAAACATAATTGACTTGCCGAAGGTTCAAAAAATTTGACATTTCGATGATTTCGTTGGAGCCATGGTTGATGACATCGCCGGATTTGGTCTTGCTGTTCAAAGGATCCCACTGCACATTTGGCAAATTATAATCACCTGTGAGGACGATGGTTGCATCGGGGTATTTTCTACGAAGGTTTTCAACTTCTAAGTAATGATCCCTGTAGATATTTGCATCTGACATAGGGGGAATGTATACACTTCCTATAATTATTTTCTCTTTTTTGGATGATATCATAACAAATAATTGTTCGATGTTTGTTTTAGTGCATTTTAATATGCGTGACGAAAACTTTGTATTAACTGCAATCAATACACCCCCTCCACGAGACCTGTCGCTAGTATTTTTGTTCCGATCGTTTCTATATATCGAGTGGTTACAAAACCCTAATTCCGAATTGTTCAGTTCTTTAGTAAGCCATGTTTCTGTAAGTGAGAAAACAGGGAAATCTGTCGTTGGTAGTGACACCTTAAGTTGAAGTAATTTAGTCTTTAATCCTCTTACATTCTGGTAGTAGATCTTGATGGGTTGTCCTTTTTTGAAAACCCTTTAACTATTTTGGGATTATTGTTAATATATTTGATTGTAATATCGGACTCCCCGTTTGCCCTCCTACTTTCCAACTCATTACGTAATTTGTTGAGGTTTGATCTTTGTAGCGGCGATTGGTCCTGGTAAATCCGTATGTTGTTCTTTATGTTGAGTTTTTTGCTCAACATAAAACGTGCCCATTTGGACTCTTGGAATTCCACTTTCAGTGCTCTAGGTTTCTCTCCTGAGTATCTACCCACTCGGTATACTTTTATGATTTGATCATTTACCGAGTTATCGACCTCGGATATAATTTTGTTTACCGCAGTATTATCGTCCTGTATAGCGTCTGCCCTGTTAGGACTTTGGCTCTCAGGTACGTTGCAGATTATTATATTCTTCTCTCGGTAGCTTCTGTCCTGCACCTCCGATACCAGCTCACAAATATTCACCATATCGTTAACAGATGACGATTGATTCTTGGCCTCCACCTCCAATGCACTCATTTTCACTGCCATTTGTCCGATGGTTCCCAAGATTTCGTTCGTTTTAGGGACAAGTTTGCTTATTTGTAACTTAGTGAAGCTATTACTCGGGTCCATTATTACTGACGTGAGTGCGTTGATTGCACTTTTTGCATATTCAACAAATGCTAGGGCGTCCATTTTAGCTGTTAATAATTGAAAAAGATTTGCGAAATATATGAAACAAAATTGCTGATACGTCCGCCTGGATTTCAAGTAAACGATTATATGTAGGTTCTAGGTAGTCGATGCTCGGTGCAGAGTGTAGCGCAAACGAATAATTACCTAAACCGTAGCCAGTGGTGACAATAAATTATCAATTATTAGATTTTAGAATATTGTCTTATTTTTTTGAAGTTTCACTTACTTTTTACTTTTTTCAGCACTAGAAAATAGTTTTCTACAGAATGTCACAGTACTGTTCCCGGCACTTAACAGTAACTCACTTTATTTAGAAAAAACAGAGAGCTGTACAAAAATACGTGTAACGTGTAACCTGCCACTTGATATATGATGATGATTAATACTAACATTTTTTAATCATAATAATATCTTATCATATATCTGTGTTTGTTGACTTAACTCCCTTTACCTTATCAACACAGATATATCAACATGTTTTCAACATATGTAGTTTCTTTTTATTAGATTTTGGTTCAGTATGCTGTAACATAGTAAAATAAGATAATATATTTGAAACATTTATCTTTTATACCTGCTCCCTATGATTCATATTAAAATCATTATTGGGGATATGTTAGTAAAAGTATATACAGCTGTTAAAAAATAAAAATAAACAGTAATAAGGTTTGAATTTCACAGACTTTCGAAGTTCTTTCTCTTTTAGTGAATTTCTAAATAATGTTTCTACAATCAGTCTTGCTAAAATGGCTGTAAGTGTATGACGTGGTGACGAGCAAAAGCTACATTTTTTTTAATGAACAAAATGGAAAAACACCAACATGTAGGGCTGTAGATACTGCCAGTAGGCAACCCTCATTCAGCCATACAAATAGTACCATAAAATGAGTCCTGCTGGCAGGACTCGTTCCCCTGGGCTGCCCTTCTGGAACCGCCTTTCAGAAGAATACAGTGCTGGGACGTTTTATCATTAAGGATCTTCTATGTTTCTACAAAGTTCCTCTCTCCCTTTGTTCTTCTAATTTTTTAATGAAGTTAGTCCCAGTATTTTTTATGTTTGTTTGGACACCATGAATATATTTTGCAGGGACATCATCCAGAAGGCGGAGCCCACCCAAAGTTTACTAATTTTGCTTTTGATGTTGAAGAATTCATTCGTCTGGTAAATATTGGCGCTGATCATGTAAAATCTCAACTATTGTTTCAACAATTCCTGAATTCTAGTAAGATAAGAGAACATGATGAATTGTAATCTTTGTTACTTATAAATAATCACATAATGAATCTCTGAGGCCAGTTCTTCTATTATCATGATGGTTGAAGTTAATAAAAAGGACAAAATGTTTGGAGACCGGATTTAAATAAATTTTATAGTTGTTTACTAGGAGGAGGTGAATTCAAGATTGATGTCAACAATGTTATTCTTTGCTATACATTTTATGAATCAGATATGGACAGCATTTTGAGATTTAAATTTGGAAGTCTTTTACAGGGCTTATTTTATTTATTTTAACACTTTATATACATATACAATTTATGTAAATATAAGGGCGGGCATATTGCCTTAAGGCGATTTCCTACCTCCCCAAACCGTTCAGTTTGAGAAAATTACAAGGGCATATTGAATCTTACGTTTTTATACGAAATTCAAAACAAAGATCAACAAAATAAAAAAATAAAAATTAACACTATACTATAGTTATGACTTGCCACGCGATGGTTTGGGTGATTACATATTGTGTTGCATTCACCATTCTGTTACTGTCAATCTTGATGAAATCTCCCGATGGTTTATTTTAATATTTTTCTTCAAAGATTTGGACCAAATGTTAAAAAAACAATTGAAAATATGTTTAACCGGTAAAAAAAGCTTATTTTGATACCTCTACAATTAAAAAAAAAAGATATTTATTGTGTGTTAGCAGGGGAAAGGGGATTTTTTGGTATAATTTGACTAGGAAGGTCACTAAAAATATTGCTCAAAAATTTTTGACATGAATAATGGACATCCCCAAAATATTATGTGAAGATTTTATGAACCCTACATTCTCATAAGAAATAATATAAATAACTAAGCATTCCTTAATGGTTATAAGTAAGTTGAAAATCTGGTTGTAATTAATACTTCATTTGAATAAAATCTGGTTTGTATATAGGAAAAAATAAGATTCACTAAACTAGTGCATATTTTTACAGAAGTTTATGATTATGTGTCTACTATACATATCATTGCGGAGAGGGAAATGAAATGGAAACTAGCCCTATCCAAAATAGATCTTAATTCCCCATCTCGATAATGCTCACTTGTAAATATTTGTGAAAATGAATATACCGTTTTTAAAGTGAATCTGCACTAATGTTTCCAATCCCTGAAGATCCTGGAGATCCCTGGTTTGATTTCTGGCACGTTGGCGCTAAATAAAATGGATTTAATATTTTAATTAATATATTTAGATTACAGCAAGCAAAGAAGTCACTATAGTAGTTGATGCCACAGAACACCTAGACTGGAGAATTTTACTGGGAATCGAACCTGGTGGATTCTTATATATTCCATGGTTTTCATGGCCTGGCATCTGAATATATGGCATCTTATACTTGCCAGTGTTTACCTCAAGGTAATAAAAATGATTAAGACTCGCTCCAATTGGTGTATGCCCTTATTAGGAATTTTCGTTTTTTATGCTTTTCTTTTGCTTGTCTTGTTTTGCCAACAATTTTTTTATTATGTATCATAAATGCTAGCTATATTTGCAATTATTATATTGTATTTTTTTACCTTGGACACATGTTTACTTTAAATTGAGATATACTCCCTAACGTTCCTAATATTTATTTAGTTTATTATAATGGGGATGCTTGTATTCATCCCACTCATTAATTTATGCTTTCTTTTAACTTATTATGCTTAGTTAAGTATGTATATTATATTGTTACAAGGTTACAAGATTCCAAATAAAATGTAGATAGATATCCTTTGTTTTGCATGTAAATAAGTATTACGTTTTTTATACACAAATCACACATTCCTAGTTTATATAAACATTGCGATATATAGTTTTGTAATAATTAATTTGCAATGTGATATCTGTTTGATTAAGGTACAATATCAGTGGCGTGCATTCCATACAGGCAAATAAGCAGTGCCTACCCTACTACATAGATTATAATATTAATACGAAATTGTCATAATGTTTCAAAAATTAAATATAGATTTAAAAAAATATTTATCATCATCATCATTCCCTTTCCGCATCTAATGGTGCATATGGCACTGCATTGTTACACTAATCGCAGTGTATCTTAATCATTTTTGTTACATGAAGGCAAGATGATCAGTCTTACGGTTCAGGTGCCATTTCAGGGACTATGAAATATTCTAGTATAAAAACACCTTTTAAATAAATATTTCATCTGAACCATTCCGGGAATCGAACCCGAGACCTCTTGTATGGTAGGCAAATGCGCTGACCACTACACCAGAGGTCCTCAAACAAATTATTGGAAGAATTAAAAAAATTCCACATTTTCCTATAGGATACAAATTAATGATTTCATTTTTTCTCATGAACTAAAACACGAGTAAAAATAGCAGTCAGTTAAAACTGCTCTACTATATTTTTCATTATTAACTGCATTATCACATTTCATAATAAACTATGATTAAAACAAAAAAAAATATTTTTGTTTGGGATTCTTAAGCCTTTTCAACCATCAAATGTGTAAAAAAAATTTTTTTGTTCTGTCAAGATAAGGGTAGATATTCCAATATTGCCTTTCTATTTGTGTTTTTTAAACTAAAAACTATTTGAAGAGAAAAATGTTCTATGAAAGCACGTAATGCAAAGTTACTGATTTTGATTGTATAATTGTATTTCTAGAGCAAATTTTCATTTTTCAATTAGAAATAATACTAAGTATTAGTAATATTATGATTTACCGTATCACATATATAAGGGGGTTAAAAACAAAATCGCCACCGTCTATGATCACTGTTTTTGAAAAGAACAACAAAATTAGTAGGGAAAAGACTATTTCCTAAGTTCAATGTGTGGTATAATAAGTAGCAAAAAGACTATTAATTTTAAGTTCAATGAGCACATTAAACTTTAAAGAAATAGTCTTTTCATTACTGGTTTTGTTGGTCTTCCCGAAAACAGTGATCATGGACAGTGGCAGTTTTGCTTTTAACCCCCTCATATGTCAGGTGCCTTGGTTTAAATTCGTAATCAAAAGTCCACAATTTTTTTTGGGGCTTAATGCAGATTTAAATGAATAATACGAAGTAAATAAATATTAACAAAGAGGTAAACTGGTTTCATTAGATCATGTAGATCTCTTTGGCGTTTTTTTTGTTTAAAAACTTAAATATTTCAATTCATATAAATAAATTTAACTTTTTTTTTATTAATTTTCATTTTACTTAAATATATATTAGTGTGTACATTATGGTTTGATCACAACATGAAAACAGCTTACAAAGTAATGCGGTACAAATAAGATAACTTAATTTAAGATATTTAAACTATTGTAAATGAACTACCTAATTGAAAGTATTACTGTTTCTTTACAATTTGTGATTTTGAGATCTAAATTAAATGTATACGATGATCCAATGACAACTGTTAAAGTTTAAAAAAAAAACCAATTCTATGAATAAATTTTTTAATTACAATAATATTATCAGATTATGACAATTAGGAAAGGAATCATAATGTAAAACTTAATATTGTTGATGTGGTCATTAAATTTTCACATTAAAAATAAAAAAGTGGTAACTGAAATCTCGTTTCTAAGAATCTGGAATCTATATTAACCCCGGAGCAATAAAGCGATGCCCGCTTATAGAGATGCCATTTCACTCCATTGCATAGAGCAAACGCGTTGCAAATGTTTGGTTAGGTTCAACAAGAGACGTGTAATGGACGTTTCCTTCACTGCTTGGCTTTGCTCATAAATAACGTAGGTAATAATAAAAAAAGAATTATTTAAATGTAAATTGGAATAACCCCGCAATAAAAAGAGTACGGCCCACCGTTTTGCTGCAAATGGTAGCTAACTTTGTGATTGATCCTTAATCAATTTTTGCGCATATGGGCAGCTCTATAAGCGGTAGCGCTTTATTACCATGAGATATTAACTATAAGTAGGATAAATCATTTGTTTTTAATAATATAATCTAAAGAACTTTAAATGCGTACAAACATGCACCAATACACACATTTATTTACAAGCCTTCATGTATTATTTTTTGAATTGTGTTAAAATCCTTAAATTTTAATACATTCTGTTTGATAATAACAATTTAAAAATGACCAATACAACAAATCCAAGTTATTTGATTTGTCACATCATTTTACAAGTTTTTGACATTCTTACATGGTCATGTTACTTGAAAAAATCACAAATTTTACAAAATTTAAAATTATTAAACCAAAATGTATTATTTATTAAACTTTTTACACTTTTACTTTTTATATATACCCACATTGGGTGCTTATTGCTTTAAGTCAGTGTTTTTCAACCTTTTTGAATACACGACCCCCTTACCAGTAAAACAATGGCCGGCGACCCCCCTCCAAAAAAAAACAGCTTAGAGCAGCGTGGGCAAGAAACCTAGTCCAATCAGCTAAATTAAACTGTTTCTGTAACGAAAAATTAGTCAAGATATTATAAATTCTCAAATTAAATTGCTTTCTGAAACTGTTTAGCAAAACTGTGGCCACCCTCCCTCCCCAGGATCACAATTTCACTTGAGGAGTCATGAGGGGAGTAGTTTTAGATCTTATTATTGTATGGCTGTTTTTTATGACCGCGGCGACTCCTCAAGCGAAACAACAGTGTGAACTGTTATTTCAAAGAAACAGTTTAATTTATTTTTGTAAAACAGTTTCTAGTAAACACTGCTTTAAGTAATATCTACACCAACCAACCAAAAACAGACTGGTGTTAGTTGGCCATGGTTTGTACTTACTTACTGATTGTACAGCTGTTTGGCAAGTTAAATGACTACTATTTGTACAAAAAGTTGAAGATTTTTGTAAAATTACAACATTCAGTCCATCTGTTGGATCATCGCATATATTTTTATATTTCCATTTTTAATGTTATTTTTTTGACAGCAGCATGATACCATGTTTTAAAATATTTACTGACTTTGCATAGTTTTAACAATATTTTGAGCTTGTCCAGATGTTAATGGACGAGTACTGGATTTCACATTTAGAACATAAAAGACACTTACTGGGCTTATGACCTATAATTTGCTGCTTTAAAAATGTGCTCCATCTTTGTTGTATTATGTTAAATAGTTATAATGATTTAAACTTATGCCATTTTGATAATTTTAATTTTATTTTTAATATTTGTCCTTGTGATGGTGCAAATTGTAAGCAATTTACACAAATATTTGGTTTGCGACAGCTTTTTTTTAAGGCTTTGCTTTTAATTTAATATTTTTAATCTTACAGATGCTAGTTTTGTGCAATTTACAGCATGTTGTGATACCTTATACTGCTCATTTATAAAAATATTTTTCTATGTACTTTTTTAAATGTGCAAATAATAAAAATAATAAGAAACTAAAAATAGTGTTTTGTTAATAATAAGGATTTGTCAGATGATGTCAAAACTATGTTATCTATAGCTGATAATGATCACCCGTGGTTCTTCTATTTGTTTTCCTTTTTTCTCAACATAATGATTGATGTTGCTTTTATTTATTTTATTATTTAGATAAAACTCTATCTGGATTTACTCCTTTATTTAAAACTTATTTTTATTAAGATCTGCAATAAAAAAACGAACGCACAAGTAAAATTTGTCTAATCAGAGTTTTAAAATTAAAAAAAAATATACTCGCCTTCTGATTATTCATTTGTCAAAATTGTAATGTATTTTGGTGCCAACACTGGCAACCTATTGGAGCTTATTTTTGTTTGCCCCTGGTGTTGTTTATAATCGTTGACCTTTTCACTAAAATATAAATTTATGTCAAAATTTCCGACTGACGGTTGCTCTGAGGTGCATGCATAACAAATTATAATGCAAAATCCTAATTTTGTATGCACAATGCATTCAAATGTTTACCTTAAATGCAAAGTGCACCGCCTGGCCATAGGCCACGCTAACACGTGTAGGTACTAGGTTGCTTTCCGAACCCAAGTTTCTGCATAGTAATTTTGTGAACTGACCTTTATTTTTCTTGGTGAAATTTTATTTCAAAATGGAGATGATGTTTTTTGCATGGCAATTATCAAATCGCTCCAGTTTATTCAACGAAATCTTTTGACTTTAGTCGAAATTGAAAAACTGAATTTTAAATTTAATGGCGATTGAAAATAATTTTGATGTGTGCAGGTTGTATTCAATTTTATTGAATGCACATTGTCAATCTATTTACATCATTAATACCTACCTTATTTTGTGTAATTTATGCTACGTCAAGGCGCATTTTCCGATTATTTTAACGGATTGCTTCATCAGGTATTTTTAAAATTAAAAACAGTCTTTTTAACCGGGTTTTTGCGGATGATGAAGTTGTGGAATTCTACCACAACTTCAAAGGCACTTCTAAATAAAGAAAACATAAAACGAAACTATATTATACAGATATTGAATTGTCAGTTTTTATTGCAAAGTTGTTTAATGCTATATTTTCGGAAATTAAACAACCCTACATCAATAAAGTATATATATATTTTGGATTGTATTAGGGACTTAAAAAAGTTATCTCTGTTTCCTGACAGATGTTGTTATTTCAGCCTTTTTGTATCGGGGAATACTACAGCCAACTTCATCGTGACGCTCCACCATTAGACTTGAAATGGCAGTTTTTATATCGTTAAATATGTCGAATTTCGTGCCAAAAAAAGTATTTGCGAGAAATTTTACTGCGTTTCTTTTACTTTTGACAAAGTAATTTTGCAGCATGACAACGCTCGGTGACATGTTGCAAAGCTAGTAAAAATATACCAGGAAACATTCAAATGGGAAGTCGTACCCCACCCGCCGTATTCACCGGACATTGCTCCTGCCGATTACTTTTTGTTTCGATCGATGATTCACGGCTTGGTTGGGCAGCATTTCCATTTTCATGGAGATGCCAAAAAATGGTTCTGTTCTTGGATTACCTCAAAAAAGATTAGTCGTTCTTTCGAGATAGTATTTGTATGCTGCCAGAAAGACGAGAGAAAGTAGTCGCTAGCGACGGACAACACTTTCAATGATATGTTCTTTACTATTTTTTTTTAAAATAAAGCATTAATTTTTACGAAAAAACAGCGAGAACTTATTCAAGCCATCAATAGAAAACATCGACCATTCGATACCCACGGTCGATGTACTAAACTATTTATTACACAAAAACATTATAGTCCTTAAAATATAGGTTGATTAGAATGACAGCTGTCAAATTAATTTCATTAGCGATGGGAAATTACTGATCACTGATCAAATCGATTTTATCAGTTATTTCATGCAATCATGAAACTCTGTCTCCGAAAATTGATATAAAAAACTAAAAAACAAGCCTATTATAGTGTGTTAAACATAATTGTTCACTAAAGAATGAGACATTTATACTTTTTTCATGAACAACATCAAACGAATAATTTTTTTATTCGATCAGTTTATGTTGATCAATTTGTCCCATCCTGACGTTTTTGCAAAATGATGTAATCTTGTAAGAACGTCGTTAATAATTAGGTTTATTTAAGTTTTTTTAGTTTTAAAGCTGATTTTATGTATTAATGTTGATTTATGTTTCAAGCATTGTAATTAAAAAATAAATTAACACGCCAGATACAAATGATTTTTCGTGTGTCAATATAAATAACTCCTTTGACGTTACTACAAAGTTAGGTCGTCACTTTTTCTGACAACTGTCATTCTAATCATGTTACATTTTAAGGACTTTAATAAATACAAACTTTTTTATTTAGCGAATGTGTGGAATTTTACTCATGTACTTTGTTTTTGAGAAAGGATTTATGAGTTTCCAGTAAATTTTCTTTTGATTATTTTATTTTTTAATTTAAGAACACTTTTTAAGTATCTCTGAATGTTATAAAATAAAGTTATAATTGGCATTACTTTCATAATATAAAAGAAAAACATAAGTGAAAGAAATACTCTCTTGTAACCGCTCACAACTACGTACATTTAAACCGCTAGAAAAAGCCGAGTTCAGTAACGAATTGAAAATAAATAACTAATAATAAAATAGTGTTTTTAATAGCTAACAAATTCATCATATCAATAGTGTGTATACGTTTTCAGTGTAAATAAAATAAGTATGTTTTCAGAAGTGTCACTGCCCGAGGCAAATTTTGTTGGCGCCGCGCCGCGACGGCCAAATTTATTCTATGATAAATCGCAAGATAATCGTTGCCCTCAAACTAATTAAGCCTATTATAATAAAATACAGCATGAAACTAATTCATGCATTATTCACCAAATTAATAACGATTCGTTAAAGCATAAATTTTATAAAAACATTTAAAATTCAAATGGATTATAGAAATTCTTCCAATTCAGAACAATATACCTACCACACACACAAAAGTTTGGAATATCAAGCGATTTCAATATGACTTAGGTGTAGCTTTTATTAAATGGTTTCAATGAAATCTAATCATAATAACATTCTAAAGTTTAATTCGGGAGACGTTTTACTATTCGACTGATATTTATTGTTATATACACGGTGTTTTAGGGCCAGACCGCGAAACTTCAGAGGAACATTACTCACGGTAAACTTTAAAAAAAAATCTATTAAATTTAAAAAAAAAAAGCTTTTTTAAAAAGTTATTTGAAAATACAGAAAATCCATGATTTTTTGGACTAGTATCCCTTCCATAAATTTACTCTCACCGCATATACTCACAATTGATGTAATCCGAAACTCAAGAATAATAATGTATAGGTAGAAACGTTATTGTTAATTATGTATGCACAAAACAATTTTATACTTTTGTTACCATATTTTTTAAATAAAAAAATAAATATGTGTATGTATATGTATATATCTAATTTGAATTAAATACAATAATTGATATCAAACTTTTGATTGTGTTTCATTTAATCTATACACGAGTACATGCTCAAATCTAGCAATAGCAAAGCATTGCCGGCTTCAGCTCGTTACATGTAAAATAGTTTTATTTAACCTGTTTCGTTCAATATGATCGAGCTTTCTTTACAAAATTTACTTCAGTAAACACGAACGGGTTTTTCTTTTCGAACGATTCTCAATTTCCGCATTCGAAATTCAAATTATGGAAAGCACCCATGCCGAACAAGTGTTTGTACCCTTATTATGTATATGTTATGTAACTAGGGTTGCCGACCGTTGAACATAGAGGAAGAACAGGGAGAACAGTTTACAGGGCTTATGACCGGTTATTTACCGATTTAAGTGATCACTTTACACACTGTGTACTATTTATCTCTCTGACCATGTTTAAACACACAAATCGTGAGCATACAAGGAACAGCCAATTACTTTTTTGTTGAAATTTTGAGATGTTTTCTGATTCTGAAAAAAATTAAAGTTTTAGTGATAAATGTTATCTTTACTGAAAAAAACCCTTTCCTTCGTCCTAAATCTTTTGTCTATATAAATCAAAAGAAATCTAAAATAATCTACTAAGTAGCAAAACTATTAGTTTGTGACTGTGTAAAAACTTCTATGTATCTTGATTTGCCAACAAACATGAATTCTGACTTAGCCATTTTTCCTTGTATGCTCACGATTCATTTCCTCAACTCTTCCATCTACTGACCTTTGTGCAAACGGAAACGTTCTCTCTCTCTGTTGCAACATAATATCGTCACCCGAACTTGTAAAACTCGTAAGTCTAGATTCATAAGAATTCTAAATAAATATAACACGATTTTTTTAGTGAATTCGATATATATTTCCTCACTTTAAACAAATTTAAAGAAAATACCAGAACCCCAATTGAAAATAATCATTATAATATAATTTAACTGTACCTACATAATATTTTAATTTTTTGTACACTTTCATATCTTAATTATTTTCTCATGTGTGAAAGTAGAAAGGAGGGAAGGCTGATATGGGGTTACTCCGTATGAATCCGCCGGCGAAAGGATTTTTAAGTCCGAGTAAACAAAAAACTTTTTCATTTATTTTTTTATTATTTCAGTTTTATTGTAATATTTTTTTTCCGTGTGGAATGATGCGGAGTGGCTTTTTAAAGGTTCACTTTTTTCTTTCTAATTTTTTGATTTTATATTTAGTAATGTACAGAAAACTATAATAGGCCTATAATTTTGGTTTATTTGTAAATATTTTTTTTTGTTATAATGGCTGTTGTTTTCTTTTAATAAATAAACACAAATTGTCAAGGCCGACGATATGTCAACCTTGACAACTCATTGGGGAGTGAAATCCAGTCTACAAACATTTGGACATTATGAAAATATTGTTGAATGTTTTTTTTCGTTTTGAGCTTCATGTCCCGGAATTTTCACTGATGTTGTTGGCAACCCTAGCAGCGATGTCTATCCTTGCACTTCTTGTACTAATAACTTGCATATTCAGTACTTGTTGAGTAAGCACCAGGCACTAGGCACTAGGCACTAGGTAAGGGAGCGTGCCCGGAATCGCGGGGGCGCGGGCGTGACGCCTTAACAGGTTACGCCCGTGTCACATATGCTGGTATTTCTTACGATAATTACGCTTTTTGTTTCTATTGGCAGGTGCATTGTTCGGTTTGTTTATCCGGTGTAAAGTATACCTGTCTAACGGAAGTGTGGAATTTATTTATTTATTCATAATAATTCCATATTTCGATTGTTCGCGCCCTTTCACGATCCGAGCCGTTGAACTCGTCAATTTAAATGTTCGAATTTATTATCTCGTACCTTTGCCGATGCATTGATTTTATTTTACTCGGAACAGAAAAGAAAACGATCATTCAATGAATTGTTGCTGAATTTTTGTGAATGTCGACCGGTTTCGGAATGCGCCGGTCTCTTCACTGGCCATACATTTGATGGGTACCTACAGTATATAATGGATAAATGTCAAAAAAAAGTTTTGAGATATAACGTTTCAACGTTTTCAAACCTCTTGGACATTAAAATAAACTTATAAATATTAAAGAACCCGCTTTATTTAAATAGTCATACTGTTTTATATTATCTTATATGGTTTTCATCAATGTTAAATTATCGTTGGAAATAATTCCATCCATCCTCCATACCCATGCATTTTTTTCGAGTTCGATTAGCTTGGAAATAACAGTCTTTTTGTAATTTTTTTTAAAACAGAAAGACATCCATTCTTTATATCGTGTACCTATTGTTTACGAACTATTTACGAATATATTTATACTACTAGTGCAAAATATGAAAAAATAAATGTTAGAGTAGGTAGGTAATTGTCGGCCTCGTGGTGTAGTGGTCAGCGCGTTTGCCTACCATGCAAGAGGTCTCGGGTTCGACTCCCGATACGGTTGACATAAAATATTTATTTAAACAGGTGTTTTTACACTAGAATATTTCATAGTACTTGGACTGGTACCTGAAGCGTAAGACAGATCATTTTACCTTCATGTAACAAAAATGATCAAGATACGCTATGATCGGTGTACCGATGCAGTGCCATATGCACCATTAGGTGCGGGAAGGGAGTAATGATGATGATGAGGTAGGTAATATGTTTCCTAAAAGAAATTGGTGCGTCTCGAAACTGGTAGATATAAATAATCTCTCAACATCTAGGTCCCCATTTTTTAATAGTAAATTACTCACAAATCCTTGAAGATGCCCCCAAAATAGATACGTTTGGGTAAATCGTAACAACGCAAATATTTATTTTTATGTATTGTACAAAAAAAATAAATTATCTATCCAGTAGAACTCCGTTTATCCGAACTTCAGTCATCCGGATTGCCAAACACCCGGATTGTTATCAGGAAATAAATAAAGGAGATGTTTTTAATTTTAATTGAATTGTGCCATTAACTATGCTGGACATGTTTAAGCAAGTTTTTCATGTAATTCCGATTCGTTGTTGCAAAAGAAATAAAATCTAGCACTCATTAATACGGATAATTGAAGTTTTACTGTATTAATTTTGAAAAAATAAAACGAACAATAAATCAGATATACTCGTACTTTACGGACATTAATTATTTATTTGGAAATGTGTTTTAACACTAGAAAATTTCGTAGTCCCTGGACTGGTACCTGAAGCGTAAGACTAATCATCTTACCTTCATTGAACAAAAACGATCAAGATACACTGCGGTTTGTGTACCATCAGTAGCTCAATCACAAATAACTATCGACGAGCTAATAAGCGACGTGAAAACAATTTCTCACCATGGTTGTTTATCGTATTTGCGATCACATCCGTGAAAACCTAATATTAAATGTCAAAATATTTATGTTTCGCGACGTATAAAATATTTATGTTTCGCGACGTATAATCCAATCACATATTTGAATTTCATCGGTGTAAATATGGAAAATATTCCAAAACTAATATTTTTATTTATTTATTATTTATCATGCTATTTATTGTATTCAGCCGGCGGTTGGCAAACCAAATGTCAAGAAAAGCAGTCGCCATAGTAATTGTAATTTAATTTGCACTTTTTTGTATTAGATACTCCTTACTATTTTGCAAATGCAATATATTGTATTTTTTTTTATAGTAATCGGTGATTTTTTGCCAGTGAACTGTATTTATTTACGAGGAAAACAAAAAACAAACCGACACGAAGCGTTGACTAATGAGTGCGATAACTTAAGCATGTTCATTATTGTTCATTGTGATCGCTCAAATGCTTAGCATGTTTTTAAACACGTCGATAGTTATTTGTGATTGAGCTACAGGTGCGAAAAAGGAATGATTTAAATGATTGTTCTAGCAAAATCGAAAAAAAACATTTTGCACTAACAACATTAATGAAAAAATCGTAAAAATGCGCTTGGTTATAAAAATTTGTTCAAGGTAAAACAACAAATTCCTTTGGGCTTGACAATCGTAATTTATGGCTGTCGTCTTCTAAAAATGCAGTAGTTAAGACCTCGAATACAAATCTGATATACCTGCTATTGTGCCGATGGTCAATCCCATAAAATAGCAAGTAGGAGGATTAGTGGTAATAAAATAATTTTACTAGTTTCGTTTTTATTCGTATCATTTCAAAATTGGACATAACGTTGGGCGGTTTCCTCTGTAATGCTCCTAAACTGTAAATAAGATTAAATAATTTTGTCACCCGAATGTCGTGCTTTATATGTGGTTTTTGCGTGTTGCTATGTATTCAATAAAACACGTTCATTTTGTTATGTTCTCTAAATACGAGTACAATACTTATTTTACAATATTTTGTTGTAAGAATTTTTTAAATGTTGCGTATTACTTATCATTGTAAAAATAACATTACAAAAGTCTTCTGTACATAATACAACTTGAAATTGTTTTTTTCCCGTTAACATTTCATTTGAGTGTCACGATTAAAATAAACACATAAAAACCATATTAAAATGTATTTTGTTTACATGCATTAGTTTATTTTTTTAATTATCAATCTTAAATTAGGGCGCACATAAACATATTCTTATTATGCTCTAATAATAACAATGTACACATTTATATTTCCACATATTTCTTAATCTCCTGCTTGAATTTTGTTTTTTTTTCTTCACAAATGTTTTTTCCTACACCAAAATATTTTTTTACTGCCATATATAAAATCTAATTTTGTGACTTCGCCATTTGAATGGTAATCTGATTTTGACCTTTTTTCCGGTATTGTGATCATGTTCACGCTGGTTGGTTGGCTTTGATTATTTTTTTTCAAAATTCTGTGTTTTTTTAGAATAATTAATATCATATACAAATACCATCGTATTGCAAAATATTATTTGGTTAATATGCAAGTAATTTTAATTAATTTAACATCGGATTTACACTGGTGTATCGCTTATTTTACAAAATATTTTTTAATGCTTTGTTTTGTAATATGGTCATAGTCTAGAACATGTATAAATAAGCCAATTGTTTTTATTTTTTTGAAGGTATGTTGAAACAACTCTGAATATAAAGCAGATAGTTCTTTTTTTATAAAATAAGATTGGGATCGCGTCCGGGCGAATAAAATATACCTGTTCTGTAAGTAAAATAGAATTAGAATCCAGAATTAGTCAGTGTCTCGAAGGTAGAACGAAGGAAGGTGGAGAAAAAAATCGAGTGGATATAAGTGTTGTGGTTGGCATGTTCGCTTACTATGCTGGAGGTCCCGGTTCGATTCCCGGCAATGTCGACTATTTTATTGGCTTAGTTTGTACTGGGTTGTGGTTCTGTGGCTAGTGTTCCTACGTTCGAACTCCACTCTATCATAACTTGATTCCGATTTAAAAATAGTGAGTTGTGTACAACTCGTTGAAAATGGCGCCCAAAATTAAAATATTTGGGCACGTAAATCATAAGAACCGAAGTATTGTGTTTTATGTGTTAAAAAATAAAAAACATTGTACATATAATATTTATATGAAGGCAATTTTACACTGCGATATTTCACTGTCCTGAGGTGGTTTTCTGAACCACTCTCGTGGCCATAGAAAACACTTTAGCAACCACTTTATTTATTTACAAAATACACCAGATAAATGGTTTTTCTACGGCTGTGAGAGCGTTTGGAATACCAGCCCTGGTCTCTACTTTATACGTAAAACTGATGGTTTCTACTTATCGTCATGTAACATATGGTCGGGATACTCGGTTTACTAAATCAGTGCCTTATGCACTATCAGGACGATGAGGATGATATATTTATATAATTATATAAACATGACAATCCGTAGGTCCCTATCATTTTTATATATATTTAACATCAACCAATCGTGGAGGTGCCGTTGGTGGTATCGTAAAATTCTACAGGTCTAAGGTTTGCTGCTGTTTCTTTACAGTTATTTACAACAAAGTAATAATGGACTCAAAATTTTGAATTTTGTAAAGGCGTAAATAAAAATATTGTTTATAGTGAAAAAATAACAGGAATTTTTAAATTTCGCGGGTTTGGGGAGTCTGATTTACAAATTTTTTAAAACACTTTATTTATTTTTTTACAAATTCTTGATCCATTTTTTTTAACAAACGAAAATCGCCGAGCTTATAAAATACGTCTAACCTAAGCGGCTGCCACAGACAAAGTAAACAATGAATACAGCTGAAAATTTTAGCATATTTCAGGGGTATGTATACCAACATCATTAAAAAAATTGACAATCGGACGCTCCAAACTCATACTCCAAATAAAAAGTTGCGTATATTCGGTTCATTAATTTTATTTGTATACATTTATTCTAATCATTCTTTTCTTGTGCATTTGGTGCACAGGGTACTGAATCAATAGACCAATCGCAACGTTTAATATCGATTATTTCTTGTATGAATGATGCAGCAGATAGTCTCAGACCCCTTCCCCAAGGAGGCCCTGCAGGCATCTTTTAGGCCCCTCACTCCAACGCCGAGCGTTCTTTACCTTGTCAAGTCCTCTAAAGGAGAATGGTAAGTTTGCATCTCAACAAACAAACATACCAGTCTTGATTTGTTTGATAACAAGTTGTCTTCTTTCATACGATCATTGAATCAAATTAAATTATAAACACCTCTCTCCCGTTTCCACTCCAACCAAGTTTACCATTTACCATTGTGTCTTTCTGCTTTCTTTTATAATAATTTTCTATTTGTACACATGTCCTTTGGGCGTATATACAGGGTGTTCATTAAAACCTGTCACATCCGAAACCATGATGATCAGTATGAGCAAAAAGACATATTGGCACAATAAAATAATTTTTTAGAACGAACAAAAATTTAAAAAATAAAATATCAAAAAAGCAAATGGTTGCTTACTTCTGCAGGGTATAAACAAAGGGAGGGGGAGGGGGGAATCTTATACTGCACCGTGCTCCCCTCATTTCTCCCCTGCAGAAGTAAAAAATACTTTGTAAAAAGTAAAGTAAATAAATTTCTTTGTTTTAAATATTTTTTTAAATATGCATATATGTCTTCTTGCCCATATTGATCATTGTGGTTTCGGATGTGACAGGGTTTAAAGAACACCCGGTATAAATAAATAGGAAGAAAAAATTGACAGCCTAATGCTTTAGTCTTACGTTTTCTCAGAGACTATGAAATACTGGAGTATAAAATAATTTGTTAATTTAATGTCAGGAACCGACATTGAGACCTCTTGAATCGTAGACAAATTCGCTTGCAGAAAATCTGATTTCGCTTACAAAATATATTGCCAAATAATTTTAATTTGAAAGGTTTCCTACGCAATCGCGAACAACAACAGAAGTCATTATATTACTGACTAAGAATGAAATAAGAACATAACTGGGTACGTATAATATTTTTTGATATTTCAATCAGTTCTTACCATAAAACAATTTATATAAACCGCAATTTATCTACCCACAGAGAGGACATTATTTTCGTTATAAAATGTCAATGTAAACAAATGTATTCGTCGGCTGCCGAGCTTTTCAAGTAATATTTCAGGCGCTGTAAGAAGGAAATCTTTACCTCATACATCACCTGTTCACCTTATTGATACTCCATGGCCATTCTTTTACTCGTAAAGGTGATAAACAGTTACATAAAGATATTTACTCGCGACGTTATTACGAGATATCCCAGGTATTGCCGGACCCAATATTACTATAATATGTTTATTGTACGAATATATTATACAAATATGTGCTGTGTAGGCCTGATACCAGGATTTATAAGGAATTTATTCATTAAAAATATAACGCACATAAGAATTATCTTTATATACGTTAAATTAATAATGTTTAATACAATTGTTGATAGTTCCATTACATTACTTGATCAGCAATTAGATATTCATCAAGGTTCGCTAGTTTCAATTCGTTATCAGTCTTTTAATGTAAAAAATACATTTACAAATTGACTTTTATATTTTAATACAACGCACAAAGCCGAAATCAAGCAATCATTACGAAATAAACTCATTTAAAGTAGTATACAGTCCATTTAAATATTTACTTACGTGTGCGTGACCATATTTTTTTTATTTATTTTATTTTTGCACCAAAACAGGCCAGGAGGCCCAATTACAGCGGTGAATTACATCATCAATAAAATTTATATTTTTTAAAATTATTTCATTGAATCTTTTTACATAAGCATTATTTTAAACAATTATTTGATTCCCGCCGAACTGCAAAAGCAGTTTTTTTGCAGGGATTTCTCTCATTACATATTTTGGTAACACAATACAAAATAAAATAGCACTCTTCGAAGAATACAGATTACCTATGATGACAGTTTTAGTGAGATCGACATATTACATTGTAAATACCATATTTTTATCAGATCTGTTAAAGACATTTTAAATTTATCTCTTGCTTGAATTTCGATTTTTAATTTGACTTTTAATTTTATCATCCAATTTTAACTTTGTAGTTTTAATTCTTAATTTTAACTTTTAATTTAAACTTTTAACTTTAATTTTGATTTGAACTTTTAATTTTAATTTTAACTTTTAATTTAAATTTTTAATTTCAACTCTTAATTTATACTTATTCGTATGTACATCTACTACCTACATCTAATTAATTATTGTTGATCGTGAATTTTTACAAAAAAATATACATGTTCATGGAAGCAGAGAGAGGGGGAGGAAAGTAGAGTTGGAGCTATACAATGTCTCCCTTTTATGTACTTTTTATTTAATATTCATATTTTTACTTTTTTAGGATTCAGTTATTTTTTCCTTCTCGTCCTGCATTCATAATAAATTAGTGTGAAATCTGTAATTGGTCTTAATTTTTTTATTTGTTCTTTTGTACCTTGTATTTAAACAAAGACTGTATGATTTCCTTAATAATTAAATAAATAATGTTTACATAAAAATTAAAAAAAATCTTAAAAACATATAGCAACAAAATTAAAGTTTAAAAAAAGTAACTTGTTTGTGTAGAATGAATAAGCATCACTTTTGTTTTATTTATGTTTAGTATTATCCCATTATCGTGAGCCCATTTCATGATATTGTTTAAGTCCGATTGAATATTTTTCTCAACATGTGTAAGATCTTTGTCAGCGCACAAGATGCAAGTGTCGTCAGTACATTTTTTAATAACATTAGGAAGACTATTTACCTGCATTATGTAGCAAACTGGTCCTGATATCGAGCCCGTGGCCACACCAGTATTTGAGGTGATTGGATCACTTTGTTCGTCATTTATCTTGACTTGTTATTTTACTTAGTATTTTTCTATTTTGTAGATAATTTTGGAACCACATTTTTAATGGTCCTCGTATCCCACATTCATCCATTGCTATTGCCAAGGTTTGATGATCCAGGGTATCGAATGCCTATTTAAAATCGATAAAAAGTACACCCACGTACTTTCCTTTATTTAAGTATTTGTTTCATCAGTAAATTTAGACAGTAGTGTTGAAGTACTTTTGTGATTTTGAAATCCATATTGAATTGAGTTTATGATCTTATTTTCACCTAAGAAGGACTGTATATGGCTGACAATAGCTCTTTCGATTATTTTATATATACACGAAAGGATGGCTATAGGTCTGTAGTTAGTAAACGCCCTGTGGTCCCCTGCTTTAAAGATAGGTCTTATTATTGGTATCTTTAAATCATCGATTATAACTTCTTCATATTTACACAAATTTTTATTCGTAATTTTCACTATTAACAAAAATTGAAATGAAGATATTTGAATATAAAATATTTATGGATAATACACATCAATTCTAAGGTTTTTTTCTTTGCACCGAATTTCAAACTAGAAAAATAAAACGAAAAAAAATTCAAACGTAAAGCAATGTTATTTTCTCTACTCGGTATTTAAAAAATAATGTTATTATCTCATTCACCATCGCATGATGGCAGTATAGTAAAATTTCATTAGCTGAAGAAAATAATTATATAATATTGTAGGCCTCGTAGTATAATGGTCAGTACATTTGCCTACCACGCAATAGGTCTCGGGTTTGATTCCCGACATGGTCGATATGAAATATTTATTTTAAAGGGTGTTTTTACACTAGAATATTTCATAGTCCCTAGACTGGTACCTTAAGCGTAAGACTGCTCATCTTACTTTCATGTAACAAAAATGATCAAGACACGTTGCGGTTAGTGTACCAATGCAGTGCCCTATGCACCATTATGTTCAGAAAGGGAATGATGATGATGATGATGCTGAAAGGAAATTCATATTACCCTTTCAATTGCTCATGGAGGTCTTCAGAAGTCTTGCGGAATCAATAACTGAGGAATTTTGTCGTGGGGATGAACTAACATACTCGTACATGGATAGAATTTTCGATGCACTCAAAATATTGTAATTAAAAAAAGAAATATTAAAATATGTTAAAAAGGAACAATTGATTAAGGTGATTAACATACTTCAGTTTCAATTCAGTCAGCAATTTCAGCTCAAATCAAGTAAAGAACTTGATAATTTTTTGTTCGTAATTTAGTTCAGATAGTAAAATATTAAAAATTAGATAACTTGGAAATCTTAGAAATTAAAAACGCGATTCATAATTAGATAACAATAATTAATAACTAAAAAACCAATGTCTAGTTTTAAAGATCGTATACATCTCACATTACGCTTCCCATCCTTACAAGACAAAAATACATGATTCATTAGCTGCAGACGCAGCACAATATTCAGTAAACATTGATAAAATAAAATAGGATAGAAATTATTAGTTAAGTATACCTTGATAATGAAGCTTGTATAGCTTTGAAACCGGTCGGTAGAAAAAATTAAAAATAAGTGGTTAAAAACAATGTTGATTTATTTATTTTATTTTAATGAATAAACACAAAGTTAGTGCTTCGAATATAAAATTTATACAACAATGTTTTGAGTATATCCAAATGCTTGCAGACTGGCTGGATTTCCTCCCTGGGAATTTTCTCCCTGGGTTTAAGTGGCCACTTTACACACTGTGTAACATTCACCACTTTGCCTATGTTTAAACATCCACATTTCCTCAACTCTTCCATCTGTTGACTTTGTAAAGTAAAAGAGCTGAAACCTTTATCATGTGGGGGAGATTCATCTGGCTGAACCAATTCACTTACTAGGCAACGCCTGAAAACAATTTTCCAATTTTAATGCTTCTTCTTTCACCAGGTAGTTAATTCAACAATATTTTAAGTATGTTTAAATGCTTGTAAACTGGGTGAACTTCCTCCCTAGGGAGTTATTCATATTTTAATTCCTTTCTCAAAAATGTTTTTCCTCTGTTGCAAAAAAAAAAATTAAATTTATGTTTAATTTTTGGTTCGTTTGGCAAGTTAAAGATGAAGAATTCCTTAATATGTAAATCAGTTTTCAAGTGTTTAGGATTAAATTTTGGCATTTATGTGTTATTTCAGTATCCAAATGAAAAATGATAATTCCTTATATGATTCTGTGCATATTACGACGCGACCGACCGCTCGACTCGACGACAGCCGTGACGGCCGGCATAACATACATAAATCAGCAAATAATAAATAAAAAGCCCTGGAAATGCGTAGATCTGCAGGGATTTGTTGTTGTCAATCATGTTGCTAGGTGACTTTTGTACGCTGACGTTATTTGAGGAACGTTTTAGTCGTTTCCCGCCGAAATCCGCCAACAGAAAGCGTTACTGACGTCACAGGTCGCTGGTCTCAATGCTTCATAGTTGTCCAGCAATCAGCTGTCTCTTCCCCCTGTGTCCGCCGCACGGCCGCACCTGACGTGAGCAATCGTCCTTGCGCTATTATCATTACAGGGTAATTTGTAATTCATATTAGAAATGGTCAGTACACTTGCCATAACGGCCGAAGATATTATGTTACTTTGTTGCGATTCTCAGTTACTAAACTGGTCCGATTACCTAATATATATTTTTGTTTTATTAATTTATTGCATAAAATTAGTATACATATTTAATAACAGGGAATCTACATAAAACTAACTAATATAAAATGAAAACGGAGTGTTCTCTGTTTATGATAGTCTTTATCTAACATGGCTTAGCCTGTTCTAAGATGGAGATTTTTTTGTCTTTTAGAGCATAAGTAGCCCGCCCTATACTAATAAAACAATAACATAAAAAAACTTAAACTACTTAATTATATATGCCTAGCTAATCAAATGTAAGAAATTAAAAATCGTCATTATACAAATACAAAGTATATATATGTGCCAAGAATACATGTTACTTAAACATAAATAATAAAATAAAAAGAAACAAATATGAAGCAATGATATACATAAAAATATAAATAACTAGCGGACCCGACAGACGTTGTCGTCCCCGAATGTTGGCTTTCTTACTATTAGCTTGGAAAAAGACTTTTCATTAATAAGTAGGTACCTAGGTACTTGTTTGTGATTAAATTCCAAAGCTAAAGATTGTTAATATTTAAAAAATGAATTTAAGTAGGTATTTAGGTACTAGTTTATAGTTGAATTCCAAAACATAAAATAATTATTTTTTTGAATATGGTATTCTTTTTGCAAACGTCAAACCCCGGTCGTCTCACCAATAAAGGGGTGTACTTATGTAGGAATATAATTTTTAAAAATGTGTGGAATTTAATATTATTTTAGTGTTACCGAAAATCCAATAAAAGAAATGGGTAGAAATTATAAAGAATTTAAGGAAAGAATCTGATTGAGATCCACAAAAAACCAATGCTATTTGTAAACATTCAAAAACAAACTTTTTTTATACACAATAAAACATCTTTTCATTTTTTTGCAAAAGCATTTTCCTCGAATGCAACCCTGGTAGATCGATGAATAAAGCATTTATGCTCCTAAATTATTTTTTACATATTCGATGTAATATTTTAATATCTACGAACACACACAGCGCAAAGATCTATATTTCTCTATAATTAATAATTAAGAAAACAATCACTATAAAACACAAACGTCAGAACAAGCGTAAAACATAAAAATTATATTATTTTGTAAAGAATATATCTTTGGCTAGATGCGTGCAAAAAATGGGACAGACTGGTTAAGAAAATAACGAGATATGATTATTTTTTTGGTGTACCTGAGGACGCTGGTACTGAGGGGTAAAATGAAAGGAATAAGTAAAATCACAATTTTTTTTTTTAATACTCGTACATACCCTTTTCAGTTGATTTGCTTCATATTAAAAGAAAAATAATTCGCAATCTCTTGTTAATTGAAAGCCATTATTTTTTTTTCTTTTTCTTTATCGTTTCTGTAGATCCTACGGATCTGTTTCCTCTTAGGACGTCGACTGCCAGCAATCAGAGGTCTGTTGGGAGTCTTCTTCCTTCGGGGTTCCCTTCACGCACGTGCGATATGTGGAATTCTGCCCTCCGCCATTCTGTTACTAGTTAAATTTAATTCGTTTATTTAAAACATATGTAAATTTCTAGTCTACATATTTGTTATATATATCGAACACGGAAATGTTTTTTTTGTTTGATATTAAAAACTTCTTTAATCGAATAAATATTGTTTTTAAAAAAAAAAATTCTAGCATATTGGCCAGGATATCCTTCAACTTCAGTGGTAAAATATAGGATTTAATTATTATATTTCATTTTACATTTTAATGTATTTTTAATAAATTGTACAGTAAGAAAGTTCAATGGTTTGGCCCTCACTATCAAAGATGGCTAAACTATTTCTTAAATATTTTTGAGAAAATTTTGAAAATCTGTAATACCACTTTTAAATTTAAATATTGACAACTTTTTATTTTATTTGATAATATTTGGTGCCATTAACACTTTGAACAATTAACCTAAAAGTTAACATAGCAAGAAACGCTATTTTTATTAAGTATTAAATATGCAGCTGGCCGCTTTGATACTATTTTTAACGTTTGGCCATCTTTGATAATGAGGGCTTCATATATAAAAGTACATGTTTGTAAAAGCTACTTACTTGCACCATGAACTTTCTGTGAAAAAAAATCTCACTGAGAATCGAATTGAGAGAGGCAAGCTTTTAAGCTAATAAAACACAGGAATGCAATGAAGACCTTTATTAACAAAAAAAAACACTTAATTATTCTCGGTTACGATTTCCTTCCATGTTCCCCCCCGTGTCACTATTACGGTTATATTAGTAAATATATACAAAAATACTATAAAATACCATATTATCTTTTACAGAATATTTTATTTTTTCTTTCTTATGTTTTACAAAAATATTATATCTGTCCATTATTTATTATAGGAGCAAAAATTAATTAACATTTTCTTGTATACCCACAAACAGGCCATGCCTTTGTGGGATTTTTTTAAACTATTTTTCTATTAATATGTATTTCATTGATATGTAATTATGCTTTAATTTTTTAATACTCTGTTTTATTATTATGTTTATTGTAAAAAAACAAAAAAAATAAAAAAAAAATAAAATAACCAAAGGTGCCTTATTTGATAATTTATCATTCGTTTGATCTAATTGAAACTGAAAAATTAAGTGCCAGAAAAAATATCTAATTAAATCAATTTGCCTATAATTAGTCTAAAACATATTTTTAGTTGGCAATATGTTACATTCCAATGTCCGGTATTGTCCCCCCGTGTAATGTTTTACCTGCGGACGTCAAGTCGTGTGTATGATAATTTGTGGTTACTTGTGACTTGTGACTTACGAGTACAGCGAGCTAGGCCGCCACCTGACGGAAGGGTGTGACACGCTTCACGGCGCTGGGTGCCAGTGGCACGTGACCTCGAGCGAGGGTGGTTTTGTCTATCGTATGTTTAAGTCACCTAAAACAAGAAAACAATAATTAAAATGCTTTATGTGGCACACCATCATCATGCCCCGAATCCGCAACCGATGATGCATAGTGCGTGGCATTTGTACTCTAAATACAGCGTATCTCGATCAACTGAATAGAATTTCTGATCAGTGGGTAGGTGTTATAAATACCGCCTTAAGAATAATTTTACTCCAATATATACATGGACAACTGTATGAAAGAGATAGAATGTATGGGTATTGGAGCAAAAATGGATGATTTTTCAGTAAGCTGCTTGTTGTATGTTGATGATGCATTTCTGTTAGCAAGCAGCAGGGATGATTTGCAACAAATAGTCTCTAGAATGTACGATGTATGCCTGGAGAGCGAATTGGCGATGAATGAAAGTAAGTCAAAAGTGATGGTATTTGAAAGGGATAGTGAGGTTACTGACTGCACAGTAAATGTAAACAACGAATGTCTCGAACAAGTAGAAGAATTTTTGTATCTGGGAAGCATGTTTTCAAGAGATGGAAGAGTAGAAAAAGATGTTAAAAGGAGAGTGAATGCGGGCAACAAAATAAACAGAGCACTAAGCGCAGTAATTTCTAATAAAAATATGTCAATCGAAGCTAAACTGGTTGTGCAGAACGGAATTTTAGTCCTAACACTTATGCATGGAAGTGAAACATGAAACTGGCAGAGGAAGGATGAAAGCCGAGTGAACGCGGTAGAAATGCGATCTCTTAGACGAATCTGTGGGAAATCAATGTTTGACAGGGTTACGAATGATGAAATCAGGCGAGAGTGTAAATCTGAGTCAAGTATAATTAATAAGATTAAGAAAAGATCTCTGAGACAATTTGGTCACGTAGAACGAATGGACGACGAAAGAATCGTAAAACAAGTATATATGGCGAAAATAAACGGTAACGTGAGACGAGAACGACCAAGGAAGACGTGACATGATCAGATAAACCAAGCTAGGAATATATGCCAGGATAGACATGTGTGGCGGTCTATTCTCTCTGCCTACCCCTGCGGGGGGAAATGGCGTGATGGTAGTAGTAGTAGCATACTTTCAGTGTTTGAGTGGAATCAAGAAAACAAAATTTATCTGTGCTATATAGAACTAGAATCTTGGACGAGAGTATTGGAATCAGTAACTAATTTAAGACAAAAAGTCAAAAATGGGAAAGCAAACAGAAAGTCTGCCTTGCAATATAAAGGTTGGCGTTTTCGGCTACCAAGCTTGAGGTCCGGGGTCGTCAATCTAGCACGGTCGTCACGAACTATATATGTTAAAGGTGGTTAGAAAGGCAATATTACATTGTTTCTGGACTAGCTTATGAAGCGTAAGACTGTTCACCTTACCTCATCTTTTCTAGGTGCCTTTTATTATAATTAAAATTATTCTCACTACGCAAGAGATAGGATTTATGATGTTGACTTTGAATGTGTGTTGAACCTATTGACGAACGATAAATATGCAATTCAGAAGCAGGTTTCTTCTAACCTTTCAATCACAATTTCGTTTCGTAAGTTCTATCGTTCGTTTGTCATTAATCCACCTCACTCTAACGCAATCAAATTCGTATTTCAATCTCGTTCTCTCTTACACTATACGAATGAATTTACGAAACGAATTAGGTACAGAATAAGGCCACAGTAGACATGATATAATAATAGTAAAAATAAAGGCATAATTGACTTGCCTGGAACTAAACAGATCTATGTTTTTGGCGAAATCGATTTATGAACATTATTAAACTTCAAAAAATTTAATTTATTCAAGCAAAAGCGGTACGCATATTTTTATATAATATGTATATACATATTTACGAAAAATGACATGTCTTCATAACTGGCATCAAATAATCTTTATTTAAAAAGCAAAAAAAAGTGTTTCGTATTTCCGGAATACAAAAAAAAATATTTTATGATATTCAACTTGCATTTTTATTTAAATTGTTGAGTTGGGATGAGCTTTTAACTTTAAGAGTATTATATCTCACAACAAGTAAAATTAAGCTATAAAAAAAATACACAACCAAACATTTTTGTACCAACTTGTGGCAGAAACCCGACGATACTATGTTATTTATGCACCCGAAAAGTCTATTACTCCCAAAAGTCTCACTTCAAAATTTATATAATTTTTTTATTTTATGCGATCATAAAGTGGTTTATCTAACAAGTTTTCTTTATTTAAAAAAACTGTTTTTTTGGTGCTCATTGTTTCAATATCAAATTAAATGAGTGTAATGTGTAAATTTAAATGTGTTTTATCTGTTTTCTCGAGTTTTTTTGTAACATAGACCAGTGTAGTTACAGGCTAGCTATTTTTTTTTTTTTATGTTTCAAATAATATTTATATGAAATAATTACGAAAATAAAATATTATTTCATTATTATTATTGCAAGAAATAATTTACGGAAACTTTAAGGATAAATTAAAGAAGAGCTTCCTGACATAATTAACACTAACCGTATTTTGAAAATAAAGATGTATGTATGATACAGATACCAACATAATATTAAAACTCCTAAATTCCACACAAGACATGCGCCGTGGCGCAGTTGGTTAGACAGCTAAATGTGGAACTGGCGTCGCGGGTTTGATTCCCGCCAGTTGCAAGAAAAAAATCCAAGAAAAATATGTTTTTTTCAATTGGTCTGGGTGTTGTAGTGTATTTATCGTTACCTCCTTCCATATCCCCTCTGTCCCACCTGCTGTCAAGCCTCAATATAGAGGCTTAGCGGGTTATTCCTTAAGTCATGGTCAAAATAGTTTTGTCTCCAAAGGTGTAAAAAATTATAATAATCTTCCCAATGAACTAAAAACTATTAAAAATAATAAATCAATAAATAAATTTAAAGTAAATCTGAAGAAATTTTTTGAACGCGTGTAAAAACTACATTAAGTTTTAATTAGTATGAATGTATTATGTTTTTTCTTTAATATCCTGTTTTTTTTTTACTTATGTACTCGTATTTAAAATTACATAAACTCTTATAAATAAACAACTACAACAGTGTAAGTCACTCTCCAAGTATAAGAGTTAGTCTCTTTTTTTGGAGAGTTACAGAGATAAAATTTACTAGATGTGTAAAATAAGATATGTATAGAATTAAAAAAAACATGTACCTTTTATAAAATAAAAAAATATGTGCCTGTGTATATCAATTTATAAATTTAGTGTTTTTATTTTGTTTTATTATTTGTTATTAGTATTAAATTTTCTCAATTTTTACAATTGTTTAATATTTTATTTATTGTATTATTTAGTTTTGCATTTTTTGTTTTTTTTTAAATAATATTTTGTAAACTTGCCAAACACAAGAGCCAGACTTTTTTTTGGCAAGTTCAACCTTAAGTGTTCCATTTTTTTACTGTATGTTTTGTTTTTTTTATGCTAATAAAGGTTTTTATTGAAAAAAAAAATTACGTCTGTCCGTGCGAAGACTGAGAACCTGCCATTTTTGCTAAAAGAAGTTATGTACTTTGACAAAAATACGGATGTGCATTATGTTACACCTCACTCGTATCAATTAAAAAGAAGTGCCGTAGTTACGGCGATAGTTCCCCGGGATATTTCTTCCGTTGGCGATCGTTAGATCCGTTGCTGCCCGTATGTCGGTCCTTACCGCAAGAGCAACCAACTCTAACGGGACAGGTGTAGGACCCACTTGTTGCGCCATTGCATTACCATCTCCGCCACTAATAGTACCAGCTCCACAGGACTGTTGCAGTTCGGCGGCCAATTGTTATCGACGTCATCGAAGGGGTGCGATTCGACACATTGGGTGAACCGAGAGAAGAACCCTTAAGGGTTCAAAGAACTCGAAAAGAAACATTAACATGATTTAAATTTGTTGCAACAGAGAGGGAATACATTTTTAAGAAGAAAATATGGGAGTCTAGGCATTTACAGGGCTTATGACCTGTCATTGGCTGGTTTAAGGGTCCACTTTACACACTGTGTAACATTTACCATCCTGCCTATGTTTGAACATCCACATTTCCTCAACTCTTCCATCTGTTGACTTTTGTGAAGTAAAAGAGCTGAAACCTTTATCATGAACAACTCCCTAGGGAGAAAATCCAGCCAGTCTGCAAGCGTTTGGACATACTCAAAACATTGTTGAATTAACTACCTGGTAAAAGAAGAAGTATATAAAAGTGGAAAATTGTTTTCAGGCGTTGCCTAGTAAGTGAATTGGTTCAGCCGGATAAATCTCACCCGCATGATATGATTTAGGGGGAGTCAAAACTCCGATTTATGTAACACAGAGATTCAAAAATATGCCAAACATTGTTTTTTTGGTCAATTATTACCAAATTCTTATATAAAACCCTGATTATAATAGTAATCACATATTTGATACATTGACAACGAATAATTTGATAGAATTGGCTTTCAATAACAGCGACCAAACTGTTTTTATATGTGTGATCAATATCTGCATAATGGTTTCGTGTTTCACAAACCAAAATTATATTTTATCACCTACTTAATGATCATAATGGTAATATTTTACACGAAAAGGTATTGACAAATAAATATTTTAATGAGTTCGGTTCTCTGAAATAGAAAAATAACACAGTTCCCATTAAAACATGAAAAGAAAATAACAAAACGATGGCTTCTAGGAATAGTAATAACTAAATATTCAATTGGAAACAATAAAATTTGAGAGTCGCTTAAAAACGTCTTTCTCGCTATCAAAATTTTAACAATAATCCCGTTATCGAAACATAAATATGTCGTATTGTTTTTTCAACCTATAATTAATATTTCGATCGTTGCAAAAAAATCTGTAAATCCCTCTTTTGTACTTGAAAAAAAATACGAAAAGTTTATTAATCCTCAATCTTTATTATTTCTTAGTAAACAAGTGTCAATTATCATCAGAATCTTCAGCATAATATATGGTGCTCTCGAAGGGCCTCCAAACTTTTCTATCTGCTATCAGCTGCCAGCTCATTTGTATTCTCTCGAGTCAGGTTCGCGTCCCGTAGTTCTGACATAATCTCCTGAGAACAGTCAGCAGGGGACGTCCAGGGCGTCGAGATCCTGATGCCTTGCCAGGTAGACGAGCATGGTTAAGGCTTTCCCGGGTGGTATTCTGAACAGTAAAATGAACGTAAAAAACGCTTTTTTGTGGGTTTTACGCACTAAATACGCGATAACAAAGCGTTCTCTACGCATGCTTTACCGTTCAGAATACCAGCCCAGGAAGTATTCGCAGTAAGCGGCACAGTCAACTGTATTGCTGCGCTTTATAATGTTTTTTCTTCTTTTTTAATTATACACGGCTTACCGCCTTTTATAGAATACAAGAATTAACACAATTATATAAACATACAAACATTAATATAAAATATGGTTTCTTTAAATTACGAAATTCAGTAGTAGAATCATAACTCTCTTCGAAATATAATCTAATGAGGTACAATAACGGTATTATCCAGTCACTGACTACTTGGTTAAGACAGTTGTGCCATATTTTCTGCTCTCTTAGAGACATTCTGAATATTGGCACTCTTAGAAGTGTGTACTTTGATCCGCTTCAATCCACTGTGGCTTATGAAATAGCTGGCTGGGGAGGTTGTGCGCCATCCATTTTAAAGCCTCTAATAATTTCGCAGAAATTATTGCTTAGAATTATATTCCGGCGTCCTCCAACATATCCATCAGAGCAGTTGTTCCAGTGCATGAGGGTACTGGGTGTGAGGCAACTGTACCTAAAAGAGGCATTGACACACTTCTGGTCGAGCAATAAGGAGAGGTTTTAGCAAATCGTTTGTACGAGGTTTTCCCATGGAATGAATTATGTTAAACCCAAAATCCAGACTATTTTTTCTCAGAGACACCTCTTCTTTATCGCACCGAGAGTGTTAAATATTTTGAAAGAGCGTGTTAAGCTCTCAAGGACAAAATCTATTTTTAAAAAAGAGTTTCGGGACTGGATCTTCCTTAGGGGGAGGGATTTGAGAAACTCGATTATATTTTTAATGTTTTTTTATTGCATGTTCCTTTTTATATTTGATTTGGCATGTAATTTTTTATGATTTTTTTGTTATATGTAGTAAATATGGTGATATTGACTATAAAAAACATACATATATTCGTCCCAACTCAACACGGGACTTTGGTTCCATAGAGTGTCTCAATAAATGTTTAAATGAATATATTGTGAATAAATAATAATGATAACAAAAATGTTCATCGACAGTCAAATGACTATCTTTTTATTCAATTACTTGCAAATATTTATCTTATAGCTTAAATGTATTTATTTGATAAGTAATATATTTTCTTTACTAACTTTGTATACTTTGTGGAAATCTGTTATTAGTTCTAATTTATACACTATATTTGTTTGTTTACTATAAATATGTATGTAGAACTGTTGATTTTCCAAATAAAATGAAATAAATAAATAAAAATAAATCCATGATCAAGTTCAAAAGTTACCTAATTATAGTTTTTCCTGAGATTAAATTGTTTTAGCATGTTAATACCAATACTTTTAGTCCCATGGAGTTGGGACTTATATCTCAAATAATGTACAGTGAACTTATGTATGTAAATAAATAAATACTACACAGTCATATTCAAGCGTTTGCATACGATTAGATATATATCTGAATTACAACTCAAGTCCTCTTGATTTTGTACTGGTATTTAGGTATTTTATTTATTTTATTAACATAAACGGCAAATGCCTTTTACAAACATTTATAATATTAACATATTTGGCTTAGTTTTTTTTTTTTTAAAAACATAAATTTCCTTATACTCAAGATTTATAAAAAAAAATAAACCAAAAATTATACAAGATTTATATTTAAAAAAATAACCTAAAAATTATACAACAAGTTCAGTAGAAAGTTTAAACAATAAAACATTCTACAGTAAGACGACAAGAAAATCATAAGTACTGTTTCACACAGCGAGGCGAAGTGAACAAAAAACTTTATATACATATATACATTATGAAATGCATGAATAAATAAATATAATTACCATTCACCATCTTTGAAAAAGTTCAAAAGGTTTGTTCTATAGGAACAATACCCTACACTAAATATATCAGATACGTGGGAATAACTGTTGCCGAGTTCACGAAGTCTATTTAATACGGCATTACAAGTATACACTGTCCGTAAATTGTTGCTACAAAACGGTGGGACCTGCCTAGTCATTTTTCCAGGCACCCTGAAGTTCATGAGAGATAATAGTTCAGGGCAATCCCATATTGAATTTACAATTTTGAATAAATTTAAAAGGTCTATATTTTTTCTTCTATCGTTAAGTATCTGTCAGATTTATAAAATAGTATAAGTAAAACCGAACTATTGTAGCATACTACAATTTTTCCGTTTGGAGTAAAATATCAGTATCGATATTGTAACAGACGCGGCGGATCACTGCTTCGTCCGTAGCAATCGCGCCCGTCACAAGAACTGTATTTCTATAGGTGCTGGTGTCAAACGCAGAGTGGCCGGGCGTAGGCGGGCCTCGGCCGACGAACGATAAGCTCCGGGGGAGGTATCGTCGCCTAGAGATCCCTTGCGGGGTCGCTAGCGAGTAGCGCTGGCGGCCGCAATCCTGAGTCAGGCAACCGGGTTGTAAGGCCGGTATCTCTCCGTCGGTGGGAACGGCGGGGTGTGTTCCGGGGAAGTATCCAAGGGTCCAAATTATCCGGGGTCCAAAATCCAATCCAAAGAGTATCCGAGTTCCAAGTCCAGGGGGGTAGCGGTGTTCGAATCCAGGTGGCGATGAGGTCCGGTTTGAAGCGAGGTAGGGAGGTGAAGTGGAGAGTAGAAAGCCTTAGTAGTGTGGTGAGGTGACTGACTTTATTTTTCCCCGGCGGGGCTATATATACAACATTTTGCCGTGCGGCGGTGGGCTAGGCCAATAGCGGGCGGTGCTAGGTTGACCAATCACGCGGCGAGAGAGATAGCGAGCACATTTGCCGGCTCTATCGGTCTCTCTCGCGCCACGTATAAGGTCCCCACCCTCCCGCTACCGGCCGCAGTTCCCCGCCGACCGCGCGGCGATCAACACTTATACAGAACAACATAAAAACACATTATGGGCATACAAATATTTTCATGAATTCTAATCTATATGTGGGCTTCAGTATGGCGATCACCACCCCCGAAAGTGACAAATACTAGTCTTTATTGAGGAGGTGGTAGATCGCTTACACATACTGAAGCCTCCTATGCTACATTAAAACCCCAGGAAGGGCCGCCAAGTTGGTGCATGTACTTTTACGTCGGCAACACTCCCCCCTGCCGAGGAGGCATCTCTGCGCCGACGTCGTCCTTGATTTGCAACACGGCGAGCTTGACGGCGGGTCGTGTGTAGGTTCCGGTGGCTGTCTGGACCCGGGCGCTCCTGACTTGTCCATCCTTCCCTGGTGTGACTGCTATGACGCGTCCCCGCGGCCATTCATTCCGCGGGAGGGCGGCGTCCGTTATTATGACCAGGTCATCGACCATGATCGGTGTGGCGGCCTGTTGCCACTTCCGTCGCTGTGCCAACGTCGGGAGATATTCCCTCATCCATCTTTTCCAAAATGCGTCGGCTAGTTTCTGCGCCACCCGCCATTGTTTTCTGAGGCACAGTTCGGGCGGCGCGTCTCTGTAATCGGCCAGATGCGGCTGGGCCCCGCTCGACCCGATGAGAAAGTGCATTGGAGTCAGCGGAGCGTCGTCTCGGCTATCAAGCGAGACGTGGGTTAGGGGCCGAGTGTTTACTGTGTACTCGGCCTCCGCTATTGCTGTCATTAGCGTTTCCTCTCGGGGGGCTTGTTCCTTTAGAATCACCATAAGCGCCCCCTTTATCGACCGGACGAGCCGTTCCCAGGCTCCCCCCATGTGTGGCGCCGATGGCGGGTTGAACACCCATTTGATCCCTCTCCTTGTCGCCTCGTTCTGTAGTTCGGGATCGTGGGCTAGTTCCTTCATGGCGGCCGCCATCTCTTTGTCTGCGCCTCTGAAGTTCGTCCCGTTGTCCGAGTAGAGCGTTGTCGGATGTCCTCTGCGGGCCGCCATCCTTCTGAGGGCCTGCACCGTCGAGTCAGTACTCAACGACGGTGTAATTTCAATATGCACGGCCCTCGTAACCATGCACGTAAACAGGGCCCCGTATCGTTTCTCCCGGCGTCTTCCGATAGTTACGTATACGGGCCCGAACATGTCCACCCCACAGTGGGTAAAAGGCCTTACGTGATGATCGAGTCGGCCGGCAGGCAGCTGTCCCATGAGCGGAGGCTGCGGGCGGGCCTTCTGTATTCGACAGTAGCGGCACTCGTATATAATTTTCCTTATATTTGTCCGTAATCGTGTTATAAAGAACTGTTGTCTGAGTTCGCTGAGTGTCCGCTCTGTACTTGCGTGTTGCCGCGACTCGTGATAATGCCTTATCAATAGACGCGTATAGGCGTGCGCTCCGTCCAGTATGACGGGCGCCTTTAGTTGCTCGCTCACCGCGGGGGCTTCCATAATTCGCGTCCCCATTCTGAGGACGCTATCTTTATCGAGGTAGGGAGTGAGGCCCAGCAGGCGGCTGTTCCGCGGGAGGCACTCCCCCCGTCTAATTGCGGCTATCTCGGCGTGGTAACTGTCTGTCTGGCTTATGAGTATCCACGCCCTCTCTGATGCCTTGAGTTCCGGGGCGATGAGTGTCGCGCTTCCTGTATTCTTTTTCCTGCAGCGGTTTATGAAGCGCAACACCCACGCTGTAGTCCTGATCAGTCTCCGCCAGGAGGAAAATCTTCTTTCGTCCGGGAGGGCTGTCATCACGATGGCACTGTTCGCACACTTTATTTCACTGCTTGTATCCGGGGTCGCCGTTATTACCTTGAGCGGCGGCCATTGACTTTTATTTTTCTTTATGAAACTCGGCCCACTGAACCACATGCCGGCCGGGGAGATGTCTGGTATCTCGCCGTCCCGCGTCCCGAGATCAGCGGGGTTCTTCTTTCCTGGTACCCACCGCCACTCTTGAGCGTTCGTTAGCTCATCTATTTCCCCTAGGCGGTGGGCTACAAATGGCGTGAAGATGCGCGAATCACTCTGGACCCAGCACAGCACCGTAGTAGAATCTGTCCAGTAGTAGGTATCGCGTATATTACTTCCGCATTCTTTCTTGATTGTGGCCGCCAGTCGTGCGGCCATGAGCGCGGCTTGTAATTCCAGGCGTGGAATTGATAGCGCTCGTAGCGGGCTAACTCGGCACTTGCTAGCCATGAACGTCGCATTCCTTCCGGCGGCGTTCTCCTCCACGATGTAGGCTACGGCGCAGCTCGCTTGCTCCGAGGCATCGGAAAATACGTGCAGCTCTACTGGCTGGCCATTGGCGCTCGATACGCGCCGCGGTATAGCGCACTCGGTATTGCGTAATATGTCCACCCAAGTGCGCCATTTCTCTGCGTGTTCTTCATTCACTTGTTCGTCCCACTCTATGTGGGAGCGCCACACATCTTGTAGCAGTATTCGCGGGCGTATTGTCAAACACCCTACGAAACCGAGTGGATCGAAAATGCTCATAACTTCACTTAGCATCTGCCGTTTTGTAGGCCTCTCTGTTGGAACCTCCCGTGACACTTTAAATTTAAATTGAAACTCGTCTGTCACCGGGTCCCATTTGATGCCGAGGACCCTCTCTGTCACGGAGGTTCCGCTAATTATTTCGCGTGCGCTTTTCCCTCTCAGACTTGAAGGAATCGCTTCCATTACGGAGGGATCATTACTCGCCCAATTCGCGAGGATGAATCCGCCCCGCCGTAGTAGTTCGCTGACATCGTGGCGCAGTTGTATCGCCTCTGTTGCACTGTCTACGGCATCCATATAGTCGTCCATGTAGAATTTATTTCGCACAGCATCCCTGGCGGCGGCCATCTCTTGCCCGTGATCTTCTGCGACTTGATTTCTCACGTACTGTGCGCTGCTCGGTGAACACGCCGCGCCGAACGTCATCGACGTCATAATCATTTCCCGAATTTCTTCTTCGGGACTATCGCGCCAGAGGAACAGCTGCGCCCTCTGGTCTTCTTTTCTTATTTTAATTTGGAGAAACATCTCCCTTATATCTGCTGCCAGCGCGATCTTTCCCTCGCGAAATCGCATTATATTTCCCATAAGCGATGAGAGAAGGTCCGGGCCGTTGGCCAACATGTCGTTCAATGACTTCCCGTTGCAGCGGCTGGCGGCGTCAAATACTATCCGTATTTTATCCGGTTTATTCACGTTCGTCACTGCGAAATGCGGCAAAAACCAAAGCCCACTCGCAGTGTCTTGTCTTTCAGCCAGCGTCAGTTCCCGGGCATACCCCTTGTCTAGATATTCTTTAATCTTTAACTTGTAAGCCGCGGCGAATTCACTGTTTTTACTGAACTTTTTCTCTATGCTTAAAAATCGATTCAGCGCTGTACGGCGATTATCCGGTAAACATATTCGATTGTCTTTCCACAGTAGCCCTGTCTCGTACTGTCCTTGCGGTAGGAAACGTGTCGTGGCTCTCATGGTTTCTGTGGCTCGCGCCTCCTGACGCGATATCTTGGCTGTCGAACTTATACCTAACGCGTCGACGGCGTAATTTTGTTTAACTAGATTTTCTAGTCTCTGTTCTGTACTAAGCGCCATTAGTATGCTGGCGTTAGTCTGGCGTGTCCGCCCACCGTGTATCACCTTTCCTAAGGCTGTCACTGAGGCGATGTATTCCCCGCATCTCCGTGCCTCTCTCGTCACTATGAGAGAGGCGTTATCTTGGCCGATGAGTAACTGCGGGCACACTTGTCGCATCCTGCCTTCCCCTTCAATCACGGGCTGTAGCGGCAGACTCAGCTTCTGTATTGTGTTTGCGCGGAGAGTGAATAAATCTTCCGTAACTCCGCGCACTTTAATTGTGACTTTTCTTGATGCACTATCTGTTACGCACATTCCGCCGGCACCGTGGATTTTTAATCCTCGAGTCTCTCCCGGCGCGCCGATGTCGTTTGCTATTTTTGCGTCAATCAATGTCACGGTTGATCCCTCATCTAGTAACGCGTACGCGTTCACTCGTCCTCGCGGACCACTTAACATGACGGGAATCACTTTTAGGAGGACCGGTTCCTCCCGAGCGTAGGTGCTCGTCACTATATTATTCGTCCGCGAACTGTGGCCGTAATCGTAGTTTCTTTCATTTGAACTCGCGGCGCGGGTTTCGTTCGCGGTCGGTCTGTTTCCCCCGGCGCCCGCCGCTGCAGGCGTGTTGCGGCGGGCATTATTATCTGGCGCTCGTATATCGGCGCTAGACCGAGCTTCACTGATATCGGCACTATTTCTGTCGTGTAATGTCTTGTGATGTGTTCGGCGACATCCATCGAGGCCGCACTTTTTTACATTTCTACACTTTATCGCCCGATGAGTGTTCGATAAACACGAAAAACACAAATTCTTTCGCTTCACTATGTCCCATCTTTCCGAAATACTACACTCTATGTATTCCTGGCACGTTTGTAGTAAATGTCCTCGTCCGCACAAAACACATGACGCTACACTTTTCCCGTTTCCCTCTGTTGAAATCACTGTATGCACTTGTTCTCGCTTCTGTGGCTTCTCGCGTTGTTTTCCGCTGTACACTTGCGGCTCTATTCCGCCGCCTATCATCGAAGATTCCGTTAAATCTTCCAAGAAGAGCGCGAAATCCTTCGCGGAGGGCCTCACCCGGTTTCCTCTTCTGCTGTACCACCAGAGAGACTTCATGCACAGCGGTAACTTGCTCACTAGTTCACTTAGTAGTTGTGGCGTAGACATGTAATCGCCACCGAAGCCTTCTAAGGTCGCTATCGCGTTCCGAACTGCGCTAGACAGATCTACTAATGCTTGCGTAGATCCGTCGTTCTGTATGCAGCGGAGCCTTTTCACTTTTTCCAACAAGGAAGACGCTACAATGTCCGGCTGGCCGTAGTGTAGCTCCAACGTCTTCATTATCACCCTCACTTGGCTTGGATCCACTAGTAATGACGACACAGATTCTCTTGCCCGTCCTTTTAACGCACGCTGTAGACGCAGGAGGTTTTCTGGATCCGAAAGGCAGCACATCTCCGTCGACTGAGTGTACTGCGATTTGAAAGTAGCCCATTCCTGCGGCTCTCCGGCGAAGGCGGGTAGGTCCTTGGCAGTAGATTGGCGCGCTATCATGGCGCCGACTCTGCTAACGTCCTCTGGGGCTGAAGTCGGGCTTCTTCCTTGCGAAGCCTCTAGTAGAATCGCCATTTTTGACAGCACCGTCATGATGCCGTCCATATCCGTAGTACGCGGCGCGGGCTCGGGATTCGTCTCCAAGGGCACGCGTCGGTCTTGATCGTGTAGTGAAGCACGGAGCGTTCGAACCTGCGTCCTCAGCCGCTGGACTGTATCTTCGGATGTGTCCGACTCGGCTGAGTCCTGATCTGTAGCAGGGTCTTCTCTCGGTTCCGTGCCTCCTCGACCCGAGCGGAGTGAAGGGGTTCTCGAAGTCATCTCTAGGCGCTCTGCGATGAATATCCGGTTCTTCTCGAAGGACCAACTTGTAACAGACGCGGCGGATCACTGCTTCGTCCGTAGCAATCGCGCCCGTCACAAGAACTGTATTTCTATAGGTGCTGGTGTCAAACGCAGAGTGGCCGGGCGTAGGCGGGCCTCGGCCGACGAACGATAAGCTCCGGGGGAGGTATCGTCGCCTAGAGATCCCTTGCGGGGTCGCTAGCGAGTAGCGCTGGCGGCCGCAATCCTGAGTCAGGCAACCGGGTTGTAAGGCCGGTATCTCTCCGTCGGTGGGAACGGCGGGGTGTGTTCCGGGGAAGTATCCAAGGGTCCAAATTATCCGGGGTCCAAAATCCAATCCAAAGAGTATCCGAGTTCCAAGTCCAGGGGGGTAGCGGTGTTCGAATCCAGGTGGCGATGAGGTCCGGTTTGAAGCGAGGTAGGGAGGTGAAGTGGAGAGTAGAAAGCCTTAGTAGTGTGGTGAGGTGACTGACTTTATTTTTCCCCGGCGGGGCTATATATACAACATTTTGCCGTGCGGCGGTGGGCTAGGCCAATAGCGGGCGGTGCTAGGTTGACCAATCACGCGGCGAGAGAGATAGCGAGCACATTTGCCGGCTCTATCGGTCTCTCTCGCGCCACGTATAAGGTCCCCACCCTCCCGCTACCGGCCGCAGTTCCCCGCCGACCGCGCGGCGATCAACACTTATACAGAACAACATAAAAACACATTATGGGCATACAAATATTTTCATGAATTCTAATCTATATGTGGGCTTCAGTATGGCGATCACCACCCCCGAAAGTGACAAATACTAGTCTTTATTGAGGAGGTGGTAGATCGCTTACACATACTGAAGCCTCCTATGCTACATTAAAACCCCAGGAAGGGCCGCCAAGTTGGTGCATGTACTTTTACGTCGGCAACAGATATTAAATTTTTTGTAAATATTGTAATATTGTTATTAAAACATAATTTTTTAAAGACCAAAATTTTTCCAAGTAAATCTTAGTTATTCTTTTCAATTCTTTTTATAAAATCACATTTTTTTGCAACCATCCCATTTTGTATTGCATATTTATTATTAGAGACTCGTTCAGTGATTCTTTTGGAAAGTCAAGTGTCGCACAATTTGCTGAAGTCACGGGTGATTTATTTAGTGGTTCAACAGCTTTACATAGAGCGCACTTCCATTAGTCACGATTTAAACTAAAACTTTACTTGACTTTTTTCATTAATTGTCAAACAACAGAATATTTTCATAATTTAATCAGTGAATGTTTGTTCTAATCAGTGCATGTGCTTATTAAAATGCACGTCGTGTTGGTTTTATATTTTGTGCAACAATTATGGTGAAGGTGTATAGTGGGTTTTGCATGTTGGTTTGCATTTTGGTTTAATTGGTGTCCTGACGAAAAGACGGGTACGTTTCGAAACCGGTAGACATTGAAAAGTCGGCAAGTGGTTATATACAAATATTTAATAACATTTATTAAAATTTTTACGAAAATTAACTTTTTTCATATTGCCACAGTAGAAGTAAAATTCCTTTTGACATACACAATATTGGATTCCATCATCTTGGTGAATACAGTTACTGTATTAAGCGCAATCCATTATATTTCACAGATAAAAATAAAATCATAATATTATTGTAGTTCGTTATTAAATTAAAAATACTGTGTGTTTATGTTTTTTAATTATTTTTATAAGCCTCCACTAGTTTGCGAGTAAGTATTGCCTGTTTATGGATTTTTTAGTCTATGTTTAAATATTAACCAATAAGAGTGAGATGTCAAATCTCAAAACAACGAAAACAGTGCCCTGAACAGCTAATTTACTCTTGTGACAATAATATTTTGACCAGCTATTTGAGTTTGTTTGAAAATGTAATTGTATACTCAAAGCTATTAAAACTCGTGCTCATTTCATCTACCTCACTGTGCCTGTCCACAACCAGTGCATCAAACTCGGTGGACGCGCTCGGTTGCGGTCGCAAGCCCTATGACGTGTGGGGCATGCAATGTTCTTCCGGCAAAATAACGAAAATGCGAAACTGCCTAACCTATTCTCTAAATCATTTGACTTAATCCCCAGCACATAATAAATATATAAATTGTTTAAAATTAAATTAAATGATGCATATTAATGTTGAAAAGCGACCCTGTGATAATTTATTAGGAAAAAAGGTATGTATAAGTTATTCGCAATAATGATGATTTTTTTTTGTAAAAAGAGAAATACTTGAGTTTTTATTATTTACTCATATATTAAAAAATTTTCAGACTATTTCATAAAAGTCGTAAATAACTTGTACTAAAAAAATGGAAATCGAGTTGTGGTAGAGTGGGATTTAAACATCGGACCTTTGGCCCGTGTGTCCACAACACTACCACGGGACCACGACCCGGTTCAAATGAAGTAAGTTGTTTAAGTTTTTTAATAAAGGTCTTTCAATATTGGTATAGAACTACTTGAAATTTCAAACATAAAAAATCTCCATCTTAGAACAGGCTGAGCCACGTCAGATGAAGATTAACCTAACCAGGGCTGGTATTTTGAACGGAATTGGGCGCGAAGAGATCGCTCTGGTAGCGTGTATTTAGTACGTAAATACGCGTAGAAATGCGTTTTCTACGCGCGCTTTTGCGCTTAGAATACCACCCCAAAGCTAGTATTCCGAACACTATTATAGCGCGTTATAACGCGTTGTAAATGCATTTACAGCGGGTTATAACGCGTATTAAGTAGGTTAAAACGCGCTATCGCGCGATATACGATATATGATATATCGTACTTGCGTGTGGAATACAAGTCCAGAGGACACTAACTTCATATTCATGTTCAAATACTCTGGTGTTGTATACATTCCCCAGTGATATGCGTGTGTTTATTGACGGTTATACTGCAATATGTCATAACCCGCATTCACCTAATTTTACAGGAGAGGGTAAAAACGTTTTCTTTCTTATCTTTAGTATTTATTATTACCGATGTTGAGACATATTGTTATGTGGAATTAGAAATATTGTGTCTTAGCTTTTGGAGAACTGATGATCTTATGACAAATTGCTTTTCGGTCAAAGATTTACTACGATTTACTACTATTTACTAGAACGGTTGGCTACGAAATTTTGCCAGTACATGAAGAATTTATTTTTAATCACTTTTGCACATCGGACTGATTATGCCTAGCTAAAATAGTCAAAATAAAGGTTTCGTAGTCTATTTTCCGCACGTCAAAACTAAACTGTTTCACAGATATATATTTTATGTTATATTTTTGTTTTTTTATTGTACGTTTTTAAATATAAATAATATAGGCATACATAAATAAATATATAAACATAAAAACGTAGTGTATCAAACTGTCTAAACATTTTCTTAATTATCTCTGTATATTCTCACAAATAAAAATATTTCAAATAAAAAAATATTGTTAAATGTCCTCGGTACGGGAACTCCAGTGAGATTTTCAATTATTTTTTATTATTAATCATTGTTAATTATGTGGAAAAAAAGAATAAATAAATTAAACTTTTTTCAATAATATTTATCATATTTCCGCCCTATTTACCTTATACGCCCGAAGACGGAGGATAAAACTTATCACTTTTTAGGGTTTTTAGATAGTCTCAGCTCCTATAAGAAACAATTCCTCAAAAAAAAAATATATATACATAGAGACACGCCAATAGTAAACATCTGTAGAGTATAAAAAAATCATCGCTCTAAAGCTAGAATCCGGGGTAAAAATACGGAAATATGTCTGTGTGAAGAAAAGTTAGGCCTCTTATCCTAAATTATTTTTGTATTTTTTGTCGGTTGCGACGACAGATATATTCCTATTTCTAAATCATAAAATATTCTTGCGGCTCGACTGTGGAATTTTCTACCATCCACTATCCAAGATGTTTCGACAGTATCTCTGTTTAAATCACGTCTGAAGAAAAATCTCCTTCCTCTTCTTTCCACTTTCCTCTTTCCTTTTTCCTCTTTCCTCTTTCCTCTTTCCTCTTTCCTCTTTCCTCTTTCCTCTTTCCTCTTTCCTCTTTCCTCTTTCCTCTTTCCTCTTTCCTCTTTCCTCTTTCCTCTTTCCTCTTTCCTCTTTCCTCTTTCCTCTTTCCTCTTTCCTCTTTCCTCTTTCCTCTTTCCTCTTTCCTCTTTCCTCTTTCCTCTTTCCTCTTTCCTCTTTCCTCTTTCCTCTTTCCTCTTTCCTCTTTCCTCTTTCCTCTTTCCTCTTTCCTCTTTCCTCTTTCCTCTTTCCTCTTTCCTCTTTCCTCTTTCCTCTTTCCTCTTTCCTCTTTCCTCTTTCCTCTTTCCTCTTTCCTCTTTCCTCTTTCCTCTTTCCTCTTTCCTCTTTCCTCTTTCCTCTTTCCTCTTTCCTCTTTCCTTATTCATTCATTTCATATTGAATACGTTTCACAACTTAAATTATATAAATAAATCGATATTTTTTTGGTTGGTTGGAAGAAATTGCTATTTGGCAATAAGCCCTGCTAATGTATAATACAATTTACATTATAAACAAAGAGTAAAGTATTGTACTATAACCGTCGACATGTCATAAATTTAAAAATAAACTAATTGTCTTGAGATGAGTAAGACAAGAGTCTCTTTGAGAAAAATATATTTATATTACCATCTTACTCTGAATGCAGAGCGCACGTACGCGAAAGCAAAATGCTTCATTACATATTCGCAACGCAGTTTGCACCAAAATACTTTTCTCTCAGCATCATTGTACGCTTAGTGGCCACTTGTCTGTTGCGATGTTCCCACGGCGGCGAAGATCACAGGTTGGATGTATCAGGTGTATTACGAACTGATGAAAGGAGTTCCGCAAACATAAATATCACAAAAGTTGGTCGTCAGTGGCGGCTGGTAACATTTAAAAAAATATTTTTAATGTTGAAGAACTAACTTTGTAGTACATTATTTACTCTTAAACGGCTGTTCCGCCCTTTACTTGAGGTAACATCGCATTATAATTCACCCCCGTTCTAGCAAAATAAATTAAAAATCATAAATACGCCGGTCATCTTACTTGCGTGCAATCCCGCTCACTGCCAATAACCGACTAAATCTATATCAAACAAACACCGCAAACAGAACAGCAACAATGTCTTCTTTGTTTTGGCTTTTATCGTCGTGCTCTCTCATACAGATTTATTTCTGTATTGGCGTCACATTCACTCTTCGCATGGCCAGGATAAAAATTGTATGAAAATTCTAAATATTTATACAAATTTAGTATTCCAAAACCGGTGTGAAAATGGCAACTTGATGATTATAAAAAATAAAACGACGAGATTTATCAAATCTATGTAGACTAGTGTGACATCACAGCCACACAAGAGTTATCCAATAGATCTCTCCTCTAACATTCTTAGCCACACCCACTCACCCCTCACTGTGCACATTTATTATACAACATATATCATATACAATATTATGTTAGTTTGTAACTAACCCTGAATATGGGAATGTGTTGCCGAAACAAGTTTAAATACGCGAGATAGAAGTGTTTTCTACGGCCGCGAGAGCGGCTCAGAATAGCACTGCAGGGTGTTGGTTGAACTATTTAAAGAGAAAAAATATCAGATTTGCGGTCTTTTCAATATGTAGTTTATTTTTAAGTTTAGACTAAACTATATCAAATAATGTAAAGTACCTCTCTAGTATCTTTTGCTGTATATTTTTGTGCTGCTTCGAGTGAATCCCCATTCCGGTCCACAACAAGCAACAATCGCGACTTTATGATGCCCGGGGAAACTCAAGCAGGTTAAACACGTAGAAACGCGGTAATATCTTCTTAAAACAAAGTCACTTACTAAATTATAAATATATATATGTATTCTTCGAACCCTGTATATGTAACTACATTTATAGGAAAATTATTTATAGAATCCTCAAATAAATGCCGTCTCTGCAGGGCAACATAAGAATCATAATACATATTATATGTTTAAATATTCGGCGTCAATAAATTAGGCAGATCAGGTGTGGTAACGAATGGGATATTCGTGATTTCGACGGATAATGCATTTTGATACAAAACCTCCCAGGTAATATCGCGATACCAGTAGCCGAAGAATTCGTTCTTAGAATGGCGGAATTCTGTTTTTATTATCGAAATAATCATTTTACCATCTTGTTCTTATTAATTTGGCAAAAATCTAGTTAGATTAGCAGTTGCTAGTTCGACTTCATATAAAAAACGACAAACGTGAGTCGCTAAAAAATCTCATGAATATTTCCGTAGAAATACATTTGAAGAAAAAAGCTAAATAATATGTGAAAAGCAAACTTGTTTTATTAATATATATCTCAACATAGATAAAAAACTAGAATATGGAAGTATAGACATTTATTAATATATTTTTTTAACTAAGTACCTATACGAATAAAGGTTATGATTATTTTACATCACCAAAATTAATACAGGTGCAAAACGTTTTTTGATTTTTTTTTATTATTTACGCTTATACGGTTTTTACATATTTATTTATAAATTTAATTTAATATAATCAAATTCAGGTACATTTGATACAGGTTCTGTTTTAATACATTTTCCACCAGCTCTTGTACTTGGAGAGGGACATACACTGAATTATCATAAGACTTATAGATTATATAGAATGTAAGTTCATAAACAACATGAGTGTGCTATATAAGAAAGAAAATTAACGCTGTATAAGATATCGTAAAAAAAAACAGATAAACATTTACAATTTGAAGAAATACATATAGGTAGTCTACCTTATAAATGCTCGGACTTTCATAAGTACTTAATTGTCTACAAATATTTAGACATACGTAAAATCTTGCTAATAAAACCTGTTTTATTAAAATTAATTGTTATGAAAGAGTAAATTAAACAAATTTAATTATTATAACTGACTGTTAATTTATGTAGGTTTACGAGCTATCGCGTTATATTATTGTTGACAGGCACTAAACAAAATTTGCAAACTGTTATTAGTATTAATTTATGGCTAATTCCGATTTATGGGTAGCTTGACGAATTTATATGTTGCATATCGTCTAGTGTGAGACAATTCGCTAATATAAACAGGTTGTTAAAACTCCGAAGGATTACTACGCACCAATGCAACAATTCAACAGAAAGAAGTTAAAGTTTTCGATAGTTTAAGTGATTTTTCTTTTTAGTGTACTAAACACGCATTGATAGGGTTTAAGTTTCGTGTAGCCGAACAAAACGCAATGTTTTCACTATGGTTAAACGTCAATTCGGCATTCATTTAGCAAAATCAGATGTCAAAAGTAGTCAATTTTAACTGGAATGCATTTAAAAAAAATATATTTTGCAAAATGAGTAAAAAGAGATTAGTATTTATACTGGATTGTGATTATTTTATGAAAATCTGTGTTATTAAAAAAATCAATGAAGTTTTTTAGTAAATGTAAGTAAATAATTGAATATATTCAATCATAGATTTTTCTATGTCTAGCGGTTACGAGATGTACCCCCGTCTTTAAAAAAAGTGGGATATGCATGTTAGTATAATTAGTGTTCTGACGATGGGTACATCTCGAAACCAGGTAGATGTTAATGAGTGATATAAGTATTTATTAAATTTGTCGGCTTATTTAAAAACCATAATTATTATATCCTTATGAATTATTATACATTATTTTATCCAAAATTATGTCTAGAAGGGATGCTGAATTACAACACCCTTAAATCTCGTCGCCGTATTTTTCTTGGGAAACATGTTTATAAGTTGTTTTCTGAAAGTTGGTACATATAATTTAAATACACTAAAAGTAATTAATTTGTATGTTCCCAATTACGATAACCAGAGCAAGATCTCATCCAGACGCACTCAGATACCTTACGAATGCAAGTCAGAATTCACACATGAAAAGAGCAATTCGATTGCTAAATACGGCTTTTGCACATAATACGGACATTTGCTTCGGTTCATATAGGCTTTTTTCTATTCATTGACTTTTTATTCGTATTGAGGTTCATAATTTTATATTACGTAATGGGTTAAATAACCCGTAAAATAATTCTAAAATTAAAGTAATTGTTAAATAAAAATAAATTTTACAAGAATTTTACTATGATAAATTAACATCATCAATAAATTTTAACTGTTTAGTTCGACAGGACCAAACATAAGTTAAAATGGCGGTTATATTGTTTTGCGAATGGCCGTGTTTTGAAATATAATTAATAATTATACAATTCTTATACCTTCGAGAAATTAAAGCCACAACATGTTGTGAACGTAACTCTTGATATACTGTGCTTAAATACTTCTTTAGAATCAGTACTGTAACATCTTGTTACATTCATGAAAAGACGAGATATTTTGAAATATATGTATTTAAAACAAATAATTAACAAATACATATATTGTTTGATGATCTATTTTCCATAATTTGTAAAAATGAAAATATAATTTGGTCCTGTTAAAGTAAAATATGACTTCATTATTTTAAAAAAAATTAAAGAAACACCAAGGAATTCTATGCAACTTAGAGACTTATGCAACTTCTTTGCCACACAAGGGTTATTAGTGCTCCTCTCGCTCGTTTGGCCTCCAATTATAAATAATATTTCAACGCAAACTCATAAACCGGGTTGTGGTCCCGTGGCTAGTGTCACGGACTCACAGATCAAAGGTCCGGTGTTCGAATCCGGCTTAACGTCAACTTGACTCACATTTCCTAAAAGTGAGTTATTTATAACTAGTTGAAAACGCCCCCCAAAATTGAAATATTTAGGTAAATCATAAGAGCGCCAATTATTATTTTTTTATTTGAAAAAAAAACTCTTATACTAAGCACTATGTGCGAGTTTCTCGAATGGAAATATTCATAAATATTTCATGTGATTAATGTATTACTCGGAACATTTTTCCGCTCAACAACTTTTTAACCTACAAGGTATGCATAAGGTGACATGTATTAACATAATTTGTACGTACAAATTATAACAAATGCATGTAGCATATATTAGTAAAATAATATTAAGATTTAAATAGCTTTGAATGTTAAATATATTTGATGATTTGTCTTCTTTTCTTTCGTTGATTATAGGAAATAAGATATTCTTAAAAATATGATCATTTAATCAATATCAGTAGGTACCTGTATAAAATATCGACATAATATATTATGAAACTATAAGAATTGAGGACATTCATTTATGTGAGTTTATTTAAACTCTATTTAAATAATGCTGTAAAATTTGCCTTGTCGATCGATTGATCGATTTTTGTGTACGGAGAAAGAAAAAGATTAGATATTTTGATATGATTCGATGAATTCAAACTAAGATTCAAAGTGAATAAATAATTGTGTATAATCATTTACTGACTTTCATTTGTCTAATAGTTTCGAGACGAACCCGTCTTTTTGTCTTGACACTAATTACACTAACATGTAAATCCCACTATACACCTTCACCCTTGTAATTGCTCAAAAATATAAAACCAACTAGCTCATAGAAAAGATTCACTATTTTTATTTTATTTTTAAACGCGTTTTTTTTATATATTTATTCTGCTTGTGTAAGAAAGGGTTTTTGACGTATATATTGTTGTGCTATCTAAAGTTATAAAGGTGCTAAACTTGCTTTGTTTCTCTGTTGTTCTCAATATGGGTTATTTTTTTAAATGTTAATATTATTTATGTCATGAATTCAGTTGTTGAAATTCTCGGGAATGTAATTCAACGTATTATATTTGTAAAATACTTTGTGTTTTATGATTTATAAATAATAAAAAACATAAAAAAATGTCGGTAAATAGTTATGTACAATTATTAACTGACATTAAATAAAATGCTTGACCATAAAGTTAATATTTAAAAAATATTAGTACCTAATATTGCGGTAGACTAATCTCTTAGAACGTTATAAAGTTAAACTGCAAACAAATATACGGATAGAACGGCGTTATATTTTACATTATAAAGAAAGTAATAAAAAAAGAGGCCACTGTGGGAAGATATATGGACCTTTTGAGGACCGAAGGATCAGAATTTAAAAAAAAAGTATCGCTGCACCTGCGGAAACAAATTGTAGTACAAAAAAAAAGTAAAAAAGCTTTGTACGTATAAGCAAAGAAATAAAATAATAACTGGAACAAGAAAAAAAAATGAACAAAGATGATACATTTTTAAAGAAATTATCAAAACGTTGAAATTGTATCTGTAAAACAAATTATTTTACAGTAAAACGATAATATTTTCATGTCAAATTTTCAACGAGCAAATAAACAAGTCATAATTTTATCACTTTAATAATAATCTACGTACCTACACGTAATGTGTGTTAACTTGGATGCAGTCCAAGTATACCGAATTATACGTTAGCTAGTACGGATGAGACTAATTATTTCAGTTTCAATAAACTTTTAGCGTGCTTTGCTGCGCGTGCTGTATGAGTATTTTCCCTGTAAAAATAGGTTAGGAGTTAGGAGCTCTAGGGCCTAGTGCTAAACTCATTTGTCTTTAAAATCGCATGCGATTTAGTAAATTGACGAATGCATTATTGAATAACCTATGCGACTGAATCCTGGACGAGTGATTTTGGTTCAATGACTTCTTTCAGGTAAAGTAAAAATTGTTTGCCTCGTAATGTAGTGTTTTGCACGTTCGCCTACCATATGCTTGAAGTCCCGTTAGTTTCGATCGAAGTTCGATTCCTAGTAGTTTCGAAGTAAAATATTTGTTTTCAATGTGGTTTTCCATTGTGATATTTCACTGTGCCTGAAGCGTTAGACTGATCAATTTTCCTTCATATAACAAATTATAGAGATACGCTGCATCTAGTGTACTAATTTAGCATCCTATGCACCATCAGGTGCAGATAGGAATGCAATGTGAAATTAAGGGACCTTGCACGAAAAGGGGGGCATATCCAGTTTTCAAAAAGTTTGGAAAATTATGAAAAACTGTTATAAAAAATACTGGTCATACCGAGAATTATTAACTACACAAAATACGCCTATTTTCACCCATTAAAGTTTTTTTTTTTTAAAAAAGAAAAAAATATTTGCGTTCTTATGATTTACCCAGATATTTAATTTTGAGAGTCATTTGCAACGAGTTTTAAATAACTCACTATTATTAAATGGAATCAAGTTGGGGTAGAGTGGGATTCGAACCATAGACCTTTGGTCCGTGAGTCCGAGACACTAGTCATAGAACCACAACCCGATTTATAAATACCCGTATAGTTTTCGGAGTTATTTAAGCGTATTGAAAACCCTAAAATAGGTTTAAATTTTGAATCTGCTCCTGTTTTTTTACCAAAATGTAAAAATTTAACTAACGGTTTAAGAATTTAACGAATCAAATACACAATTAAATATATTTTTGATTCAATCATCGTTATATGTTCACTCTACATAAACGGTTTGTTGCAAAAAGGCGGACCTGCTTCCGTATCTCACCAAACATGTTGGCAGATCCAAATTTCGATATTACTCGCCTATTTTTCAACAGAATCGACTCTCTTGTGCATGGAACAATAGCCTATTTTTTTCACAAATAGAAAGTGAAAAAAGTGTAAGATCGAAAAATTGGATCTGCCCTCCTCTTCATGGATGATCCTCAATTATTCATGATCATAATTGTGCGAAGTATTGCGTTCAAGCGCGTCCCTTATCTGAATATTTAGGGTCAATACGAGAGCCGAAGGTTGTGTGGTACATCGTTATGTCGATGGGCCACGTAGTTGGTATTAATAATAAAAATACGATGGGAAACTCGCGAAGACGGCCTCGTAATTACTAGGCGGACCTGCTTCCGTATCTCACCAAACATGTTGGCAGATCCAAATTTCGATATTACTCGCCTATTTTTCAACAGAATCGACTCTCTTGTGCATGGAACAATAGCCTATTTTTTTCACAAATAGAAAGTGAAAAAAGTGTAAGATCGAAAAATTGGATCTGCCCTCCTCTTCATGGATGATCCTCAATTATTCATGATCATAATTGTGCGAAGTATTGCGTTCAAGCGCGTCCCTTATCTGAATATTTAGGGTCAATACGAGAGCCGAAGGTTGTGTGGTACATCGTTATGTCGATGGGCCACGTAGTTGGTATTAATAATAAAAATACGATGGGAAACTCGCGAAGACGGCCTCGTAATTACTAGGTCCTCCCACATCTCGCTAATGGCCGATCAGATTTGCATTTGTAATTTGGCGGTCATTTGTCGGAAATGGCGGGAAACATCCCGTCTGTGCATGCGTCAGTAAGATTCCCTCTATCTACCTTTAAGACGATGCGTGGTCTGACTTTTTTATTTATACAAACGCATTTCCGTATTTTCTCCCTTATTTGTTAAAGTTACAGTTAAAATATTTAGAATTGTACCTGTACATATTTTAATCTTTATTTTTTGTTTATATTTTTTACTCATGAATATATTTTCTTTGCTTTTTTTTTGTATTTTTTGTTAAACATATGTCATGTAAATTTTTATTTGTGACAGTGACAGTTAAAATATATTTTATTACTAACTGCATGTATTTTTTATTTTATTTTACGTTTATTACTAATACATTGATTTTATTTTCTTATTTTTTTATTATTTCACTGATTTAAATAAAAAGTGTTTATCACTTAAATATACTCATATGTTCTTTACTTCATTTTTGTATTTTTTGCCAGTCATAAAAAAATTGAAAAAATATTATTCATATATCTTGGCTTAGATCTAAAAGGGCCAATATCGTGAATCGCAATATTAAACAGTAATTTTACAATTATTTTGTGGCGTTATAATAAACTGCTAGATGCGTTTAAAACAAATATTAGTACAAGAACATTATCTGATATGTACGCGTGTACAAAATAGTTGAATGTTTTATATTTTTCATTTATATTGACCCTCTACAAAACGCTAGGAAGAAAAAAAATATTTTACTGTATTTTTTTTTGGTATTTTTTATCATTTATAACGTATTTAAAAATGTGAAAAGCCATATGGGCGTTTAAATAAATAAAAAAACATATTTTCGGATAGTACATAGTGGCAATCGTATGTAGGTACAGTGAATTAAAATAAATAATAACTTTTGCTTATGTGTGGATAACGTTTTTATACAAAACATGAAGTTGTGCGTACTTACCCGAGAAAATAACAAATAATGACACATTATTAAGATAATTTTAATGCACTGTATGATAAAAAAAAATAAATACACCAACAATATTTTGAGTAAGTCCAAATTTTTGTAGACAAATACTGGATTCAACTCCGAGGGGAGCTGTTAATATTACGATATTACGACAGAGATTTTAGAGAAGGTAATATGGAAGTCTAGGCATCAACAGAGCTTATGACCTGTCATTGTAACATTCACCATTCTGCCCATATTTGAACATCTATATCTTCAATCGTTAACGACGTCTTTATCTTCCCATCATAATCGAGTCCCATGTGGATTTATCAACAATATTCAGCTCTTTAACTTCACAAACATCAACAGATGAAAGGAATGAACGAATAGAGATGTTCAAATATGGGCAGAATAGTGAATTTTACACAGTGTGTAAAGTAACCACTTAAACCAGCAAACGACACGTCATAAGCCCCTAAAAAAATGATTTTTTTAGTCATAGTAATATCAAGCAATAAATGTTTTATTTGCGTGTTTATACCTGCAGTTTTAAAAAAAAAATACACATGTGTACTTCTAGCATTGTTTTGAAACCATTTTTCCTTGTTCACTTTCTATTAACAGCTGTTAAAATATCCAAATAGAACGGTTCAACAAGTTTATTGTAATAAATCATCCGTATATAGGTAAGGATGAAAATAAAAATTATGTTCGACGTGATCAAGTGTGTGCTTTGTATAAACGGTAGTAGATCATAAGTCGTCACATAAGCCGGATACAACAAAAGACTGAACGAAAAGATGAAAAAATTAACATAAAAATTAGCATATACACATATTCCATGTCTGAAAATATTTTGTGTATTCATAACCAGTGTAAAAGTTGTTTCTTCCTACACATTGCTGTCGTTTAAAACGAATTTCTGGGAAAGTCCAGATTTATTTGGCAATTGCTGAACAACTAAAGCTGATAAGTATACGAAAGTACACACAGTCCTGCAGTGCTTGCCGGTGATTAGTATTCCTTATGACATCTCTTGTTGAATGATTTCCCGATGGTTTCTTCCGTGTGTGACCAGGCTCCTATGAAACCATTTCTACGCTGTAATAATGTGGTTATTTTAAGATATCATGGACATTCTCCTTTCCCACCAAAGCCAAACGCAGCGTATTTCGATCATCATTGAGGGACTAAATAATCAAGCTTGCCTACTTTACAAGGTGTTTAGACCGTTTATGTGTAGATTTCTAGACATATGTAATTTTTGTATTTGGCCTACTAGAATATTTCAATGTACTTCATAGTACTAACGCTCCTATATACCTGCTTGAAAAATTTCAACGCTTATCAGTTCATGGTTTACCCCTTCGTTCTGATTCTCAAGGCACTCTCTTAATACCCATCCACAATTCGTCTTTCTTCTCTAACTCATATAGTGTCTATGCGGCTCGACTGTGGAATCATCTTCCATCTACCATTAAAGATGTTACTACATTATCTCTGTTTAAATCACGTCTGAAGAAACATCTCCTTTCTCTTCCTTAATCTCTCTTCCTTTCCTTTTTCCTCTTTCCTCTTTTTTTCTTTTTTCCATTGAGTAATAGTTTTGATTTAAGGTAATTTATAAATAAATACGTTTATTTCTATTTTCATATATCTTTAGCTTTTGGATCTTTTTTTTTCTATCGAATATGTTCTGTTACTTGAATTATAAAAATAAAACTTTTATTTTATTGGTTGGTTGGAAGAAATTGCCATTTGGCAATAAGCCCGCCAATGTGCAAATAACATTATGTACAAAAAGTTAAATAAATAAATATAATATTCTGATAAAGTCTTATCGCGTACGCACGTGGATATTTTTTGCAATCTATTATTGATACCAACATATTCCTTAAACTTATTTTAATTTGGACATTGTAAAGATGTACTTTTATCTAATTTCTATTTGAGACTGTTGTGTAAGGAACAAGGAAGAACTTAAATATTTAGATTTGCTGGCCGGTTATATTTTTTTTAAGGAAACACCTACTTATTTCATGTTTTAAAATTATGTCGTTTGTTTAGGCGACATTAATTTTAACTGGCGCGTCTTAGCGCCGCCGCCGGCCATTTGCTTTATAATAAAACTAATTGTTCTCTCCTACATGAAAGGGGAACGTATTGAAATCATGGTCAGAATGAGAGACAGTGAAACAGTTAGTTAGGCCAGTGAAGAGTGTTACTAACGCCGTTCCCCCGCGGGGGTAGGCGGAGAGGATAGAACGCCGTGTTACTTTGTCAGTGCATCAGGACCTCGCTTCCCCTACTTTTTTACGCCTTATCTTCGTAGTCGACATTTACCCGTTCGTTACTGTTGTACTTTTAAATTTGTGAGAGAAATAAGGGAAAGTTTAATGAAAAGTGTTTTTTTAACTTTCGATTAACAATACTGCCAAGTTCCAGTACCGTTAAGACGACACACAAAGTTTTTTTATTTTTTTTATATGGGAGTTGCTTATAATATACAAGGTTTATATTTCAAAAAGTGGATTTTTCTGCAAATATCTAAAAATTTATCTAAACTATTGGGATCAGGAGGAATCTATTAATGTGGGCTAATCAGGAACTTCTCAGCATTTGCTCACGTGGAGAGGAAACCACTTAAAACTCTTCAGGAGAAGCCGGCCTGTTGGCAGTAGTCAACAGGCTTTCCGTTCCACTAGAGGAGTGTTCGGCATTTTGTTCCCTACTTTGGTTTATTTTACCAATTTCCTGCGCTATATTTATCATGCATGATACTACCTCTCTTGTGAGTTCTTTATTACCTATCACCGATGGGATGTCGCATAGATCTTCACCCAGGCCTCTGTATTGCGCCTCCAGCTGTTGTCTTTGAAAGCTGAAAAAGGGGCAATGCATCAACAGGTGAGGGACATCTTGAGGAGGACACACAAGGTTTAAAACCTCTTGGACGTTGTTACCTGCTGACCGTTAGGCAGTTCATGATATAATCACTGGTCACGATTGAAAAAAAAGAGGATACATAGGTGCCGCAGCCAACAGAGGCCTGGAGGTACTTCGTAGACACTATATACTCCAACTAGGGAGCGGACATGGATTGATGATGATTATTTAATAAAAAAAAACCACCATCGTCTGATGACGATCTTTTTTTTTTTTTTGTCGGAGCTAAGGGACCGCAGGATTGACGCGGGAGGAGGCGATAACTGATAACGGGTCTCCTAGAGGCGTAAGGAAATGTCCACATGCTCCTCTTAAGAGCGGATGTAAAAAATAAGAATTTTTATAAATGAAATTTTCATTATGTGATTTTTTTACTTTATTTTTTAACTAACGCTTAATTTATTTTCAAACAATACACAAACCACTGTATTGTTAAAACACACAAAACAGGAAGGCAGTTTAAAGTGTTAAATATTAGTAGTTGGCATATAATTTCCTCTTATTTTTATCGCCGGTTTGTGAATGTGTCCGGGGCTGCCAAGGATAAAATAACGCATGAATTAAATTTATTATCCTTTTAGTTTCAGCAGTATACAACAACAGTAGAGAATAACAAAGAGGTATCCAAAACAACAGCGATAAATTGTTCTGGCGCCTATAATAAAGCACTCCAAATCAGGTGGCGACAATGCAAATCGGAGGGCGCCGATAATATCTCACTAACCAAAACGTCTATATTTCAACTCACATAATACCGCTTATGGTATGTGTTGTACTGTACATACATATACTTAAGTAAAATCACACCTCACAATATCATCATCATTTCCCCTCAGATCAGCCCCTCGCTTCTGGCGCCTGTCCAGGAAAAAATAAATATTGCAGTTTAGACAACCATTGAAATCAATATTTCACGTCCACCCTGCAAGGAATCAAACCCAGAACCCCATGAAAAGAAGGCAAACGTGTCTACCACTACACAACGAGGCAGACTTGTCTCCACTTGATTTCTTTATTCAGAATATTAACCCGAGAGCAACCATCGATTCAAAAATACTCGTCCAAGGTTCTGGTTCTTTTTCACGTAGAGAACTATATCCCTTATCCGCCTGGAGATAGAAAAATCTCACAATATATTTATTTATTAATTCATTAGTGTCGACCGCAAAAAGTAGACGTTGATTTTAATAATAGTAACTTTATTCCAGAAAGCAAGAAAAGGAATTAAAAACAATTGTATTTATAATATAGATTTTTTTTTTTTGTACACTAGCTGTTACCCGCGTCTTCACTCGCGTGGTATCAGGGAGAAATAAGTTAATTAATTGGTTTTGTCGTTTGACAGTAAAAATTATCCCGATGAAATGATCCATTATTCAGTATGAAAAATAACCTGCATCGATTGCTGGTCCTCCAACTATCGGTATTTTGTTTTAATATCAATTCATTTTTCCAATAAGAATTTTCCAGAGGGAGTGATGTTTTTTCGGATTGAAAAATAGCCTGTATCGATTTCTAGTCTTCCAACTATTGCTATGCACAAAAAACGACGACTCGTTAGTCTATGTGCGACGTAGCATCGTTGTTAATAATATTAATTCATTTTTCCACTAAGAATTTTCCAGAAGGAGTGATGTTTTTTCGGATAAAAATTAAATTGTGACACTTGCCAGCTCTCCGGCTATCCATGTGCAAAAAAACAAGTATTCAATTTTTTTTTTAATTACTTAATTTATCTGTTGGTATATTATACTAGCCAAATAAAATATTTTTACTTTTAAATCGTTAAAAGTTAATAAACAAAAAAAACAGTAAATCAGCTGAAAACAACGATGTTATATTTGAAAAGTTCGTGTTTTTTAGTATTTATTATTTCCTGATGCAAAAAAATCTGTTGTTTAAAAATCAAAACATCGTGTCATTATTTCTTGTTTCGTAATAATTAAAATTATGTGATGCTCAACAAATAGTCAAAAATGAAGATAAGAAAGCCATTGTAAATAAATCAACCGAAATAAAATCACGTGTGGCACCTATCTTAATTTAAAAATCTTCATTCCTTTAGTATCGACCATTTCCATAATTAATAGACAGAAATCGAATTAATACTAAAATAATTATCAAAATATTCAGGAATTTTAAATACACGACTAGTTTTTCGAGTAAAACCTTTTTTTTATATTTACGAAACGACCGGATGCATATATTTAAAATGATGTAATATTTTAAAGCAAACCTGTTCTGACAGCCAGTCAATGAATGAAATTTAACACTGAATTCTGGCTATTAGAAAGATGGAAAGACACGTACAAAATTTATGGTAGTGAAATTTTCATTCATAATGGCAAAAGGAAAAACAAAGATTGATAAAAATATATTGGTTACACAAGTAAATGCCTATTTGCAAACTAAACTTTTTATATTATATTAGAATCTAATATTTTAGGTTGGTATTAAAAAAAAAACTTTAATTTCCCTAAAGTATGTTCACTAAAAAACTAGAAGCATGCACAGTGCAGGTTTAATAATATGTGTATAAATTGTTGCTTTGTACAGATATATAATAAAAAAAAGTGATTTTTTTTTTATTGAATCAATCAAAGTATTATCTTAATAGTTTTGGCATTTTCACGGCACTTGAAGCCTTTGCCATAAAAGTCCGGCGGGAGTAAATATTTTTTTGATTTATAAAACTTAAACAATTGGTATCCATCTTCGGTTTGTTGGGATAAAATATTTGTTTTATCACATATTTAATACTAAATACTAATTTAAAAAAAAAAAACAAAGGAGACAATATATATAAATAAATTTTTGTATTATTTACTGTTCTTTACCAAGAATCTAGAGGTTTGCTTACAATAATACTAGTCGATTGAAATTTATTATGTGTCTTCCTTAACGCTAACATTGAATAAAACTAATATTGAACCATCTTCTTTTTGAAAGTTCATGCGAATTTATGTTTTCAAATATACTTTTATGTGAATTATTTTTATTTTCTATTTGATTTTTCCGTTTCATTTTAAATTGCCTGTATAGATATTATACATATACAGAACTCGGCTAGGCTTAGATTATGTCTCCGCTGTCTGCAATATCTTTAGGCAGTGTGAAAGTACAACAATTTAGCTATATGAATCATAGCGATTCTTTTTGTGGTTTTGGTGAAGCTTGTTTTTCATCGTGTCATAACATGAGTTATTTACTTTTGCACCTTCATATATTTCCAAGGTACCAATTTAAATATTAAAAACATCGACAGCTCAATAATATATTACTCTTGAGAGGTCAACAATTGAATTATTTCGGTTACATTTACACATGTTGGTAAATGTTCTATTGAATATATGATAATTTGTCTATATTTTCTTATGTTGTATTCGAAAAATAGTGGCAATAAAACTTAAAAAATACCACGTTTTTTTACAAGAAGGTATAAATCACCTAATTTATACCGTTTAGTGTTAACTAGAAATATTTATGTCTCAATTCCACACGTCCTTTTACAGAGACTGTGTTATTTGGGAACAGAGTATTTATTGTTATTTTATTCTCAAAGTTAAGTAGGTGCTTTTGTTAGTAAGATTTGTGATTTTAAGAAGCAGAGCGAAAGAGAAATTCGTGTTTGACAAAACAAGAACTAAAGGTTTCTTTAATTACAATTTTGTAAGAAAAATTTTGATAGGATCATAATAGTAAATTCAAAAAGATACTGATCTTTTAACTTATCGATACTTTGAGAGGAACCAGCTGTCTAGATTGTTAGTTTTAAGATCTTAAGAATTTTTTATTTTTTTATTTATTATTTATTTAAACCACAGTTTTACTATAGCAAAATTCTCCCGACTTGTTACAAAATTCCGTGCGAAGTCGGGAGAATACATAAAAATTTACAAAACAATTATTGGGCATATGATAATTCTTACTACATTGGTGTTGGAAGTGATGATGTTCCTCTATTATTCGCAATCAGATGTGCAAATCAACTCGCGAAACCTCAATTAACAATTATATGAAATCGCTAATTAAAAGATGGAGTCTTTCCTGATCACCAAAAAAGAGCATTCATCATTCCCATTCATAAAAGTGGCCACAAAAATAAAGTTGAGAATCATCGACCGGTCTCAATCTTACCAGTGTTTGGTAAAATATATGAAATGTTAGTTTATAATCACTTCCTATCTGAAGTTGCTTCACATATTCCAAAGCAGCGCAGTTTTATTCGGGAACGATCAGTTCTATCTGATTTAACGCTTTTTACAGCAGATATTGCTGAGTATTTGTCCCAGGAATTACAATCTGACGGTATTTACACTGATTATTCTAAGGCATTTGGATCGTGTTGATCATTTAATCCTCTTTAAAAAGTTGATCGCAATCGGAAATAATAGCTACCTTTTATGTTGGCTTGGTTCTTACATCAGTAAAAATAGTCAGGCAGTCGTCGTTAAAGGGCACTCTTCTGACTTTTCCTTGCTTCCATCTGGCGTCTCCCAAGGTAGCCATCTGGAACCCCTTTTTTTAAATGTCTATGCTCATAATATTGGTGATTGTTTTAAAAACTCTAAATACATTATATATGCAGACGATATAAAGGTATACTTAAATATTAAAAATACCAATGACTGTCATAAAATGCAGGAGGACCTCACTAGATTTTCAGTGTATTGTAAAAATGATAAACTATCGTTTAACCATGAAAAATGCCCAAAAATAATATTTAACAGAAAGACCAGTGGTATTGATTTCATTTACAAATGAAATAATACCAATGTTAAATCTGTTGAAACGGTATCCTCCTGGGCAAACAATTACTTTTCAACAGTCACATCGAAAAATCTTTTAGAACACTAGAATTCTCAAAGTACGCACAGGCAAACCATATCAAAATAACAATACTCTTAAAAAACATATTTTTCTTATGTTCGTGGTTTACTTGAATTTTTTTCACCTGTCTAGTATCTTTTTTTATAAAATTCATTATTGCATAATTGAAAGAATTCAAAAAATATTTATAAAAACTTAAAACGTAGACTACATCTCAATTTCACAGATTACCGCCAAGCGTGCACTTTTCATAACATTTAAACTCTCGCTTAGACGAACCACGGCTGATGTAGTGTTACTCACAGACATCATTTTTGATAAAATAGATTCCCTTAATTAGTTACCCGCATTTTTCTTAAGGTACCACAGAGACAAATGTGTTATACACAACTTTCCCACATACGTAAATGCATAACAAATTTTACAAAAATCTTTACAATTAACCGTATTATGGATCAGATAAACCAAAATCTTAAGTCTGGTCATGTCAAAAGCAGATAGAACCGAAGGGCATGTACGACAAGATGTGTGAATGTGGAAGAAGCTAGGAATGCATGTCAGGATAGACGTGTGTGGCGGTCCATTCTCTCTGCCTAAATGGCGTGATGGTAGTAGTAGTAGTAGTAGTAGTAGTATAACAGGAAATTTACCCTCATGGATTTATTTACAAAAAAAAAATTGATCAAAACAGGCATAGGTAATGAATTGTCTGTGCCCGTTTCTTTCTCTCCGTTCCTCTCTATCTCTACATAAATCTCAGTTTATTAGTAAAAAGATCTTTAAACATAATTATGATTCCCAGTACTGCGGGCCAACTGTTTGTGACACCTGGTTTATATAATTCGAATATTTTTTTAATAATCAAACCTCTTACCAAGTCCTCTCCTGTACCCTTTTCAATATTAATGCGTGTTTAAACTTTTATATTTTTTAATACTTAAGCACTCACACACACGCACCCTCCTTTCATTCACATTCACACACGCACATACACCCACATTCACATACACACACGGATACAAACGTCGCACACATACAATTATGTAAACTTTTTTCTTAATATTATGTATTATTAGATTTACAGTGGATTTTTATAATAAGCTCTAGTATTGTTAGTATATTTCTACTTATTTTTTTATGTAATAGCTTGTTAAATCCAAAACAAAATTAAATAAATATCAAATAATATAGACAAAAGATTATGCTTCACCCAAGAAGTAGATAAAAAAGAAAAACAAACTTATAAAAAGTGTTACAAAATGCATTTCTATCTATGCTTTTTATTGCAGAATATTATGAAATAAATTTTTATTTCTAAAGACCATGGAAAATTTAAATTATATGTTATATGCAACTACTATTGGAAAACATAAACATACTGCAAAGACAGCAAAATAAAATATCAAAGTTAGTATATAGTTAAAGTTAAAAAGTTAGTAATATCAAAGTTAGTAATACGAGGATATCATTCACAACTTTCTAAAACGAGACAAAGATAGTCGAGGCTAATAAACCAGGGACTGAAATTATACAACAAACTATCAGACAAAACTAAATAAAAGACTCAGACAACCCTTACAAAAGATGTTAAAAATATTATCATTAGCAGTAAAATATGAATTAAAAAAAGAATCAGTAAGAGTTTAGAAATAAATTTAAAAAAATAAAAAGTAAATGTAAAAAGTGTACAAACCACTAAGTTACCGATTAAAATAAAGCAGGATAGATCCATTTGCTAATTAGTATTATCTCAACAATTAAATAATTTTAAATAACATAATCGTAAAGTTGGAGGTGATTGCTTGGAGAAATGATAGCGAAATGTTTATGTTTAAGCAAAATTTCGTCATAACCAAAGTATTACGTTTGTATGGGTAAAAATGAAATGATTTTTTTTATCGCTGACTTTTATTGTAATGTGCCTCGTTTAATGCTTTTTTCGTTAATGTTAAACGGTAAATAAAAATATATTTTTCAATAGATAAATTGTTAATGTTATTTACAGAAAGTTAAGAGTTGTTTCATAAATTGTGTGTTTGAGCAACCCCATAAGTTGTCTTGGATTGTTTTACGAGGGTTAGTTATTTGGGACACAGCGGGTCCACTCTCGCATTATTATTGCCATTTCCGCCAACAGTAAACATAAACAATATAAAATTAAGATTTTATTAAATAATAATTGTGATAAAATAACGAGCACGAATATTTTCCTTTTAAATCCATAAAATCCATTACACTTGTGAGTGTAAAACTTTCATGATGCACGTGTTCTGATACAGATATGAAAAGAGATTCTGAATTGAGCTTTTTAATTATCCAATACCTGTAATAAAGTTACGAATTCAAAATATTACTTTTAATTATTATTCTTTTTCGGCAAATTGGGTCACTCTGCAATATGCGATAGTAAATACATATTATAATTTTTGAAAATGCCTGTCGCACGCTTTTAAAGTATTTTTTTATCTGATATTTTAAAAATATAACTATCAAATCGATTTTGTGATATGATTTGTAAGATAACTGTTAAATAAAAAGTATAATTAGTTTGTTAATAAATAAACGAAATTAAAATTAGTCTCTGATAATAATTTTTAGAATTTCACACTACATTAGAAAATAATATATACAATTATAATTTGTTTTTTATAAAAATTAAATATTTTGATAGTACATAATATATGCAATGAAAAATAAAATCATGTATTTCGGATGTACAGCTTTATCTATTTACCTGGTGAGAGTATTGTTTGTATTATATTAATTGAATCTCATAAAACTGTCACAATACTATAATTCTACTTTTATTCGGTAAATTTAATGGACAGTTTGTAATATCGTCGCACGAACACGTAAAACAAAGTTAACATTTATATCCAAACGTATCTGAAGAAAGGTATGCAAAAAATGTTGAAGAAAGCTTATAGGCCTTAAAACACAAAGCTACAATTTAAGTTCCGATTGCGCGTAGCTGTGGAAATATAATACATAAGAATAAAGCCATAAAATATTAATGACTTAATTTACTTGGCGCAGTTTATTGGATTACTTACTTTTGTTCATGCTTATTGTAGTTTGGACCAAGTGATAGGTTTTTTTAAACGGGCATTTCAGTCTCCCGCTGGGAAGGTTAATATTATGGAAAATGTACCTAATAAAGTATTCTCAAAGTAAAAACAATAATTAACACCTCCAATGACTGGCCCACGGAGGCAAAGCCAGTTAAAGGGATTTATAAGCACTTACCAAGGGACATTAACTTATCTGAACTAGCTACTACGTTACAAGAGATACATACAAATAGTTATATACACAAATTGATTTACTTATTGGTGTGAGCTTAAATATGGCATCTAATAGAGGAAGTTTAGAGATACCCAAAACTGTGTGTTAAAAATATTTTCTCGGATGTAATAACAATTCAATAATTTAATTATACGCGTAATTTCTAGTATAAGAAAAAAATATTCAATATTGGTAATCAAATATTGAACATATTTTAAACGCGCGTCCCTATATACCTATTTTGCTATAATCAATAAAGTAATTGTTATATTTCATACAGTCCTTGTTGTTTACAATAAATAATGCCATGTATTCAAATGACGGTCCATTTTTATGATTTCTTCCAGTATTGGGTTTAAATGGCTCACGCTGCGGCTTATTACTTCTTCGGGATTAGACGCCGGCCGGTAAGATCAAGGATAATAATATAAAACTACAAATTCTAACAGTTCAAAAGTTTTTAAGGTATTAGAGGGCATTTGGCAATTTTTGGACACAATGCGAATATACATATGTAAACTTAATTCTACGCGTCTTCTGATATATTACAATTCTATGGTCCGTTGTATTATTTTTTATATATATTACAAGATTCGTATTGACAGTCTAAACCAAGGATTCTTAACAATATTTTGAATTTGTCCAAATTTTTGTAGACAAGGACTGGAATCAATTCCCTAGGGAGCTGTTTATATTAACATATTACAACAGAGATAAAGAACATTTAAGAGAAGGTAATATAGAAATATCAAAATATCAAAATATTGTCGATAAATCCACCTGGTCCATCAAGAAGTATAGAAATTGAAAAAATAACATTTTTAGGCGTTGCCTAGTATGTAGGTGAAATAATTCAATTAGATGAATCTCACCCGCATAAATAATGGTTTCGGCTCTTTAATATCACAAACATCAACAGATGAAAGAATTGAAGGAATATAGATGTTCAAATATGTGCAGAATGGTGAATGTTACACAGTGTGTAAAGTGGCCACTTAAACCAGCCATTAACAGGTCATAAGCCCTGTAGATGCCTAGACTTCTATATTACCTTTTCTTAAAGGTTCTTCAAGGATTCTTACTTAAAAACAAATATACTATTTTAGAAAAGCAATTAGTTTATCATTGGTTTTAATTAATCATCACTTTTGTCTTTCAGAAAAAATGGGATTTTGTTTAGTATCACTATTGTTATCAAGGTACGAAATGTTGACACTTATCATGTCAATCTATTAAAGTTCTCTACTTCATTGAGCACATCCATACATTAGATATTTATCTACTATATTTGCATTTGAAAAGAGATATTGTCGGCGGCATCCGTGGTGTGGTTTGATTCCCGATGAGAAGACAAAAAATATAATGTAATTTTTCGCAAGATTGGGTGATCCGTGATGTAATTCACCACTGTAACTGGGCCTCCTGGCCCAGTGTGGTGCAAAAAAATAATTTAAGAAATACGTGAAAGTATATATTTATTTAGTACTTTAATTTATTGTCATTTTTTAAACAACGCTAAGAACATGCAGCTCTTTTATTAATAAAAACACTTAATTTCATTCAAAAACGACTGGATATATTGACAAAACGAACATTTATCTGGCGTTTAAGTCAGTAAATTTATGCTAAATCAACGATATAAATTAGATACACACAATTTAATAATTACAGTATAACGGGTTAGTATAAATAATATTATAATGTGGATTACCGAGAGCACCTAAGAGTATGCTTGAAATATTTGGCATGAAAATGGAGAAATATCAGAGGTGGGTAGAGCGCGACATGTGACTAGAACACCAGCGGAGCATTGCGTTACCTTACTTTGAAAGGCTTCTAACAGACAATTAAATATAAATTCATATTTTGGTTAGAGGTTTCCAAACTCGAAATGTAGTTGTGCAAGGGTATATTTATTTATTTTATTTTATTTGGGAAATCAACAGTTCTACATATATATTTATAGTAAACAAACAGATATGGTGTATAAACTCAGAACTAATAACAGATTTCCACAAAGTATGTATACAAAGTTAGTAAAGAAAATATATTACATATTAAATAAATACATTTAAGTTTATACATATAAAAATGTTATTTTTTTATGCAGTCGCAAATATTTTTCAATAATCAAAGAATTTTAATTGTTTTTTTTAAAAAGAGTAAGTTATTGTAAATTGGGCGGGATTAGGACAAGGAGGCTTGAAGAAAGGATAAGAAAGGAAAGGGAGCTGTACATATTTATTTTTATAATGTCTACCAAGTTATATAATGCATTTTTAGTGAAAATTTTAATTCTGACTGAGTGATGTTTTTTTTTTTTTTACAAAATACACAAATTTACATAGACACAATTATATGTTTTTTATGTCCCGACTTGTTAGAAAATTCCGTGTTAAATCGGGACTCTTCAATATATAAATCAAAAATATTTATTTACACATTAAAACAATATACAGGTAATCAAAACAATATGCCAAATAATCAAAACAATATGCAAAATAATCAAAACAATATACAAAATGCAAAAAAAATGATAGAAAAATATACAAAATAATAATAGAAAAATATAAATAGTAAAAATTTAAACATGTCGAAAAATGGAACGTAGAATCGTTAAATACGTATAACAGGGATGATATACTCGTGTGTTTGTGCAATATATGTCTTTAAATTTTGAATTGTACACTGAAAAAGTCATACGAAATACTGAAAAGGCATAAAAGCATTTTTAACATACGATGTTTTACTTATTGGTTTGTAATCAAAATTAAGAATTTTTCTTTTCCTTGTGAATGTAATACAGACACATTTATTAATATTCAAAAATAGTTTATTTTCAATACAATAGTCAGTTAGACGATTTAGATCGTCTTGAATCATGAGGCAATCTTCTCGAGATTCAACTTTAACGTGTATTTTCATATTAATGGACAAAAATAATAACTAACCCTACAGTTTTAGAAATGGTCGGTAAAAGACGCCAACTTTTAAACGCGGTTAAACGACGCAAACTAGAGTACCTCGGCCATATTAGCGAGGAAATAAATGCATGTATATTCCTTTATTTGATGATGTTTGTGAAAATTGAAAGGAAGAGGTATCGTTCAGAAATAGCTATCGTGGTTGAGGGATATTTGCCAGTGGACAGGAGAATAAATGCTGAATGTTTAGTACCAAGGATCAAAAACGATTCCGGGAGCTAGTTGGAAAGGTGGTCGGTAGCCTGATCTCGGACAAGAAACAAAAGAAAATGAACGATTTCCACATTACATGTATTTTCCATCACAACAGGTCTAGAGGCCGCTCAAATGAAATATTGTAAAGGTCATAAATAGATTTGAGTTATTAAAATGCGCTAACCACTATGGGGAAAGTAATAAGCAATAACTTACAAGTTAAATAAGTATTTTTTATGGTCGAAATGAACACATTAAATAAAAATAATAAATTTCCACGTCTGATATAATAGATAAGGTTAACCCATTAACAAAAAATCATGTTTAATTATTGTGATCTTATCAGGAATAAAATCTGGATTCCTAGTGCGTGAGTCATTAACCGTACTGGGGTAATTGGTTTCAAGTTTTTATTAACTATTTTTGCACCACAACAGGCAAAGAGGCACAATAACGGTGGTGAATTACAGCAAAAAACCGCTAGGTTTGAGAAAAATAATATTTAATTATTGAAATATTTCCAAAAAATGAACTCGGAGCACTCCGTATGTGCAATAAGCATTTTATCAACTACACCAAAGGGCGGTCGTTATTTACAGTAAGGCCGATTTCATGAAATTTCACGATTTACGAAAAATTAGGGTGAATTGATGTTTTTAACATTATTTTTATTTAAAACATTCAAGTTTGTTTGTGAAAATTCTTGGTCGAAGTTGATTGTAATGTATTAAGAAATAAAAGACAGTGGTACTGAAATCCACAAATTTGGAATAATCATTCACAGCGCAATTCCAAGTTTGTGAATTTAACTAACTGATACCGTATATAGGTAAATTCAAACGAACGCTAACATTGCGATTATATTTTTCCCATAATTCTAATAACAATATCGGGTTTTTATTTTCTGATTTGTCTTCTCTATGGCATTTATTTTTGTCCGCTAGATTGCAATCCGTAATCCCGCCTAAAATGATATTCACATATTAACAGTTCGACTTTTATTAGTTTACCTGATTCCTTCCGTTATTATTTGCATTATTTAAGGTCAAATGCCAACTGGCCTGTGACAAAGTATGTTAAAATTGATGTATTTTTAATAAACGTTTTTATTACAACTGTTTTTTTTAAAAGTATTAACTCGCTAAACTTCTATTTAGAGGCTCGTCCGCAGGTGGAAAAGAGGGAATATGATTTTAATTCTCTTATATCAAATATTTTTTACAACTCCAACAGGTTTCAGGTTTCAGAGAGTTATGTATCACTTGTCTTTTGTTTGGAAAATAAATAAATAAAATTTATTTAGTGGTTACTCTCAGTCGAAAATCCTTAGAGATTGGTCGACCTGATAGTGTACTGATTACTGGCTGCCATTGAATATTTTGAATAAAACTGATAAAAATAGTTATTTTTACAATATAAATTAATCCTCCCTTTTTTTATTTCACCATGCAGCGCCGTGTAGATTTTTACGATCGTATAAAATATCGGACCGAATGCAAACGACGCGATGCGGCGCCGCGCAGACGCGTCGCGTCGACAGCGGTACGGTAGAATTTATTTTTATTTTTTTATTATATTTATTTAATAGTATAATTATACATTTTTACAATTTAAAAAAAATTTCACTTGTTATATTTTTAATAAAATTAAAATCCCACCAAGCCACTTTTTGTAGCTTGTTGGTGAAGATAATATTTATACTAACTTAATAATATTATTAAATATTAAATAAATAACGTAAGTATGAAATATACAAACATTGCTGACGTGATCAGCCTTGTTGATGCTCGAATGGCCCAAAAGGTCGCGTCAGCAAGAAAAGTACCGTTTACACGTCGCATAATAAGCCAGAAGGAAAAAAATGCGACGTTAAAAGTAGAACCCTTTCAAAATAAGGTAACGATTAGGTTCGGGTTCAGGTGGTCACCATAAAATTGGCGTACTGTGGCACATCGGAGGTATCAAGTGTCACAATATTGTCTCTATTATATTCCGAGATTGTAAATCAAATGATATGGGCTATATTTACACAGGTAGGCGTTTAGAAAATAAGAATGTACGTAAAATTGTGTCATTAAACACTTCCTAACTTACGCGTTGCTGTAAACATTATTATTTTTTTATTGATTTTTAAATCTACTCTTTGACGTTAATCCTTAATAATATATCTCTGGGGGGTGGCAATAATTTTAAAATTTTGTATTACAAAATTATTAAGAAGTTAATATTTTTAGTGTTTTTTCAGCGTTATTATTTTAATAAAATAAATATAAAACCATTTTGTTTTTAATTACCCATTTTTTTTCTACCGAACGATTTCAAAGCTACACAATAGATTGTTTATCAAGGTATAATTAACTTATAAATCATTGACACCTAAATATTTATTTATTTATTTTAAAGAAACAAACAGTCGACAGTGATATAGTAACATAAAAAAAATACAGTTTAAAGACAGACCATCAAAGTTTCTAAATAAAAATCATAAATATTATTAAATTGTGTTACAACAAAAGGATGTGTTTATATGTATTTGTATGAGAGTAAGTGTAGATGTGTGTTTATGTGTATAAGTGTGGGAGTAAGTGTTTAGGAGTGTGCATCATTAAATAGTAAGTGGGATCGTATCGTAGCTAGAAATAATAAGTCTTAATTTATTTTTAGATAAATTAAAGGGCATGTAAAATATATCGATAAATGACAAAAAGCTATTATGGAGCTAATAAGTCATATCTTTTTGTCATGTTGTTCTTGTAAATATGGGAAAATGTGAAATAAGATAGATACCATATTTAAAACAGGACAGGAGCGAACTGAATGAAATATTGTTTATTTGTTTAGTTATTTTTTTTTTCTTATTATGAATCGCTTTTTTAATTTTAAAGATTTCCAAGTTGTCTAATTTCATTTGCAACATGAAGAACTTCTTATCCAGTGCCTTTATTAAAATTATAATTATTTTATATCGTATGGTCCGCCAATTCAGAAAAAAAATATTTATTTAAGCACCTTGAGTGTTCCTTTACTCTAACATTAAAGTTTGTTTAAAGAAATATATATTAACATGTTTTTAAAAATGTTTATATATGTAATACTACAAAGTCACACAGTAAGAAACAAATAATTCGGATTTACGCAACTTTTTTCTAACTAAGTTACATTAGTGACGTGTACCTCTTAAAGAGCATAACTTTACGCTTCGAATGGCATAATATTCAACCCAAAACTGTCATTTTTAGGGTTAGTGACTTTAGCCTAAATGGCGACAATATAGTCGGCCTCGTGGTGTAATGGTCAGCGCACCTGCCCACCATGCTAGAGGTCTCGGGTTCGATTCCCGACATGGTTTATCTGAAATATTAGTTTAAAAGGGTGTTTTCACACAATAATATACTTATACTCAAAGCGTAAGACTGATCATCTTACCTTCATGTAACAAAAAAAGATCAAGGTACTCTGTGATTGGTGTACCAATGCAGTGCCCTGAAGCGGAAAGAGTATGTTGATGATGATAATATTATATTTTACGTTAAGTAAGTAAAATAGGGATGTGGGACATCCCAATAAAAAATTATGTTATTGTTAAAAGAAAAATTGGACCGTTTTATTTTAAAACCGTGTAAAAGGAGGTTTCAGTGCATACGCATTAAGAGATCGGGCATGGAAATTACCCGCGGCAATAATATTATTAGGGAGATAGGCTCGCTATAACATAATTGATGACTGATAGATCTGCCTAAACGCTTACCCCTTCGGATACTGGCCTGATGATTCACGAGTATGGGCGATTACATCGCCGGCGCTAGTGAGACAAAGTAATATAAATGGCGATATTAGTGGTAATCTGCTCTAGGAGAGAGTGCCGGCCTTTTCTATTTAACCTTCGCCTTTGGGCCATACATCACCGCGGACTAGTGATGCGAATGATCGGTTGTGAAAATCAAACAACTTGATTTTAAATTCAGCCTTTAGGTCGTGTCGATAACCGCTATTTTGTTTATTTGTTTTTATTTATTAAATACATTTAAAACTTCAATTATAATAATAGGTGCACTTAATTGCTTATTGTTGAAAGCAATATCTTTCAACAAACCGAAAACCAGAACTGTCATTAGAAAAAGCGGTGGAAATTTGAATATTTTAAATTTTTTATTCCAGTAAAATAGCTACATAGTGCAGAGCCAATTTTTTCATATAAAACACAATTTTCTAATAAATTTTATATTTGAAGCACTTATGGTGGTCTCAGCATATTTTGCCATCGTTCGAACAAGGGTGAATAGATTCACCCTGCAGTGGCTTGGAGAAGCAAGTTGTTGGAGCTTTTCAGGCGTTCCCTTAGGCTCCAGGCTCTTTGGCGAAGTAGGGCAGCGAGGGTATTTACCTGTCCAGCTGTAAACATTTCGGAGGTACTGCAGTACCTAGGCAGTCTAAAGAATTGCCTGTATGCGTTATTGTAGGTGACCCTTAACTTATTCCATGCTGCTTGCTTATGATTGTTCCATAGTTCCGAATAAAGATGATTTTCTTCACTTTGTCACTGCACTGAAATAAACGTTTTGCTAGCATATAGCCTGACATTAATGGCTCTTCTCTATCTCTCTATGTTCTGATCATCTTTACAATCATCAGTCAGTATGTGCCCTAGATACTTGACTTTTGAAGTTACCTTTAAACGACAAAAAAAGACCGAAAAAGAAAAAATATTCCACAATTAACTAATTACAACAGAGATGGAGAACATTTTAGAGAAGGAAATATGGAAGTATAGGAATTTACAAGGTTTATGACCTGCCATTGGCTGGTTTAAGTAGCCACTTTACATACTGTATAAAATTCACAATTTTATCTATGTTTGAACATCCATATTTCTTCAATTCTTCCATCTGTTTATTTTAGTGAAGTTAAAGAGCTGAAACCTTTATTGTTGTGAAGAAATTTTTTTTGTTGAGAAGAGAAGTTGTGAAGAGACATTTGGACAAACTTAAAATATTGTAATATCCCATAATTATTTTCAAATGACAGCTGTTTTGTAGTGGAAAGATAGAGCTTTCACTGGTGAACTTATTAATTTAAAATATTTACCTGTATATTCATATATGCGTAATACACAATATAATCGATTGAGTTATTCTACTGACATTTCTTGGTGGAACTACATTTTAGTTATAATAATAAAAAAACGGATATAGTTTCATTCCATTTTTATTTATAATTTAATTTTCAGCGTGACTGATATTTTCAGACTAGGTCATAAAGAAACTTGGTCACTGGTGATAATTATGAATAAAAGTGGAATGTACACGTATTTTTATTATTATAACTAAGACGTTATAAACATGATGAGAAAAGTGGGATAAGGTACTGAGTTTAGAAGAAGGTAAGGGGAGGATCCTGGCTTTAACTTTAATAAACATATTTTAAAAAACAAATCTAAAGCGATTTGTTGAAATTTGTCGGGACAGACAGGAATAAACAAGCTAGAGCAGTGAATATGGAAGTTTAAACATATACAGGGCTTACGACCTGTCATTAGCTAGTGTTAATGGTCACTTTTCACATTATTCATCATTCACATTCTGCCTATGTTTGAACATCTACGTTTCCTCAATTATTCTGTCTGTTGGATTTTGTAAAGTAAAAGAGCTGATACCCTTTTTTTTGTGTTTATTGAATTTTTTTTTTCAATAACATAGGTTTACAGTACATGTGAAAATTAATAGAACAAAACGATTACATTAATAGAAGAAAAAATAGGCATAGCCTATGCGTGAGTTTGCTGATTTAGTCAGGTTTACGTGACTAAATCAGCAAATTATAAATACACGATGATACATACACGCACTCACACATATTCATGCACAACATACATATTTTTATTTATTGAGACTTCCATACTCCCCTCTCAAAAGTATTTTCCCTCTCTGTTGCAATACATTTCAAACTTGTTAACTTCCTAGGAAGTAAGGAGTGAAATCCAGTCTTGTCTACAAACGTTTGGAAATACTCAAAATAATTTTTGATATTATACAATATTATTTAAGTGCAAAAGAGTTGGTCCCTCTAAATATAGGGGCAGTAGCGGAGAAATATGTATGGGGTTAAGGTCCTTCTGGGATTGGAGGAAAAGTGACAGGTGCCGTGCAGTTGGTTGAACGTCTTACTGTGAAACTGGCGTCGCGGGTTCGACTCCCGCTAGTTGCAAGAAAATACCCTACAAAGATTTTTTCTCAATTGTTCTGGGTGTTGCTCTTTTCATATCCTTTCTTTTATACTTACTAACAAGCCTCTAAAATAGAGGCCTTGGGGGTTATTTACCAACAAAATTGTATTAATAACTAAAATAATTTTGTTGGTAAAAATATATGGGCATCTCTAGTACCTAGATACATCGTTAAGCTCGTTGCAGGGGGCACAATTTTAAGACTTGTTAAAATGTTTCAATAGGAAATCCACCATTTTCTAAAAGCAATTAGTTGACATTTCATGTGTTTCCATCAAAACAGCACCGCTCAATTAAGGTCTTACAAATGAGTACCGAACTACAGACACGAAGAAAAGTGTTAGAGACTTGGATATATTAATATTTCTCAAAACGCTCTTTCTCTATTTTTAAAAATTCCCGAGTGATTGATTGCAAGACTAGTTCTTAAAGGCGTTTTGTTAATTAATTACATTATATCTCGGTTCACATATATGTACGTAAAAAACGTGGGTTGTAGGTGCTATATTAAAACTCTATCTACTCACAAAAATGTTCCCAGACTTCGCGTACAATTTGGAAATTAGAAAAACGTAATTAATCCGTTAGGTAGATACATAATGATTTTTTATTCAAGTTTGGTGCAAAAAAGGTTATTTTATAATAAATGTATTTTTAACATCTTTATTCTAAAACATTAAAATTATACAATGTTTGATTATGTCCAAATGCTTGCAGACTGGCTGGATTTCCTCCCTAGGGAGTTGTTCATATTTAAATTTATTTCAACAGAGAGGGAAAAAGTTTTTGAGAAGAAATTTGGAAGCATTTGGACATAATCAATCAAACCTGGTAAAAGAAGAAGTATAAAAATTGGAAAATTGTTTCCAGGCGTTGCCTAGTAGGTGATTTGGTTCAGCCGGATGAATCTCACCCACGTGATAAAGGTTTCAGCTCTTTCACTTCACAAAAGTCAACAGATGGAAGAGTTGAGGAAATGTGGATGTTCAAACATGGGCAGAATGGTGAATGTTACACAGTGTGTAAAGTGGCCACTTAAACCAGCCAATGACAGGTCATAAGCCCTGTAAATGCCTAGACTTCCAAATTTCTTCTCAAAAACTTTTTCCCTCTCTGTTGAAATAAATTTAAAAATTAAAATTATAGTTTTAAAGTCTCAATAAGTCGCCTCTCAGCGGGTTTCATCGGGAGTTTTTTAATTTTAATTTTACATTTTCAAATAGGTGTCATAATAAGAATAACAGGTAATTAAAAAAAACCCAAGATGTACATGTTACGTGATTTGAAAAATTAAAAATTTGTGGAAATATCAGTTTTTTTTTTTTTTTTTAATTCTAAGGATTTACCCAAATATTTCAATTTAAGTCATAATAGCCGTGTTAGAAAATGGGAAACAAGTTGCGGTAGAGCGGGGTTCAAATGAAGCATAATTGATTTATTAATTTAAGGAATAAAGATGTATTTAGAAATTTAGTGGATGCACGTAGCGAGAACCACGAATCGCACGTTGCATTCCTTCGCTCTTTTATGTTCAACAAGAGATTATGGCCAGTCGATGTTGGTGCTGGAGCCCTATTATTAATATCAGCTCAGCATCCGAGGAAGTTGTTCCTTTAAGGACAGGAGATTACCGTTCAAGTGGAATTTCGATAAATAAACGTGTTCCGAGTAAATAGAGGTGCTAAAGAGGCAACCTGTTGCAAGATATGGATTTTATAATAGGCAGGTACGTGCCAAACTAATCTGATTTATTTTTTTCGTGTCAGAAAGTTTTTATAAAAGGTAAATGATGTATGGTTAAATGTTAATTAAACAAATAGAAAAAAATGAAAAACAATAAAACCCAACTGGATTTAAATCTGGATTCTGGTGATTTCACACCAGAATACTTCATAGTCTCTGGACTGGACCTGAAGCGTAAGACTGATCACCTTACTTTCATGTAACAAAAAAATATGATCAAGATACGCTGCGCAAGATAAAACATTATTTAGTATACTTACAAAGTTTACTTCATAATGCTTTTACGTAACCAAAGAAACAGAATGAGCTTTTTTAAATAAAACCATTGACCTGTTAATACACATAGACGCAGCTGAACCCCTTTCATATTGACACTTAACTCATGCCCGAACGCTCAGTCATGGTTTACGCGTATTTTGTCATTCTATAACTGCCAGCCGGTTCTGAAGTGAGTTTGATATTTAATTAAAAAGCAAATTGCCTGATTGCGCCTGACAACGTGTAAAAACCATTCGAATAAACGTAAAAAAGATTGTATGACTTTTCATTGGTGTAGGTACCTAGATACTTGTTAATGATTGAATTCCATAACATAAAATAATTCATTTTCAAACATAGAATTCTTTTTGCAAATGTCAAACTCTGCTCTTCTACCAACAGGGATGTCTTTTATGTTGGAATGCGATTTCCGAAAATGTGTAAAATGTCGGTTAATATTATATTATCATTACTGAAAATCCATTAAAAAAAAAAAAAATAGGTAGAGTGATTGAGATCTATAAAAAGCGAATGTTGTTTAAAAACAAACTTTTTTATACACAGAAAAACAATATCATTCCATTTTTTGGATTTGCATTCTCGTCGAATGCAGCCCCGGAAACGATGAAAAAAACATTTGCGCTCCTTACTTTTATCCTACTAAACAGACTTAAGGTATAAATATGCCCTTGGCAAAACTCATCATTTTGCTAAAAAACGCATGTAAATCGGTCCTGTAGTTATTTTGTAATCGAAGATACGCATACGAACGTGACCTTTTGCGTACATATATAGAGATATGCCAATCGGTTTCAAAGGATGAATACGTAATGTTAGCAGACGATGCATTACAGATTCATACATGTTTTTTGTAAAAACTAAAATATTTAATGTTATTTTATTTTAAGCCCTTACAAAGGAACAATTATGTTTTGAAACTGATTGGCATGTTAAATATACTTACTAAAGTTACGCAAAATAAGTGTTTATTATAATATTATTTAAGATAATACATTAACCCATAACGATGAATCTTGTGTTTTAATTGCATTGTCCTAAGAATATACGAAATAAAGGCGACAAAGTTAGATATTTTATCTTTTTTGTGTGTTAATTTAAAACTATCACGGCTAATTTTCGGCGTTATAATCGGAGTCTCGTTAATCTTAACTTTATCTGACCTTTCTTCATATCTGTGATGAGATTTCTTCCGATTGTTTGTTCACGAAGAGAAAAAAGAGAAGGGGGAGTGGAGTTTTAATGATTCCTTGTCTTTTTCCTTTGCGAGAGCCGTGTACACTTTTAGAGCCAGCCATAAATCAAAAGCTCTACTAGATAATATTCATTCGGTGTACGAAGAAGCTTTACTCTATTTTGCCAGTAAGACGAAGGAAAGTACTACAGAACTATACGAAAATATATGAAAGAAAAACATTAAAAAGGAAATATAGAATTTTGTGACTGTGTCCAAGTGGATGAAGAATACAGTTCGATGAGCGAAATTCGAACAGAACCATAGACGAGTGTTTTTGACTCGATTGCTACTCTATGATAAAAGCCCTGAAAATGGAAAGCGACTGGAGATAAGTTCGCCTTGTTGTGATTGGTTGGCGTTTACACCTACCATTCTTAACTCCGTGATTTCCGGCAGGGTGGTAGTAAAATCCTGGCAGGGTGGTTGTACTACACTGTAACATTTCATTGTTTCTGGACTGGTAACTGAAGCGTACGACTGATGACTATCCCTTAAATGTAGCAAAAATGATAGTGAAACGATTCAAATTTAGTGAAAATGCGGTACTTTAAGAACTACAATGTGCGGATTGGGAAATAATGATAACCTGACGGTATTAAGATTCATATTTAAATTTTTTGCAACAGATGGAAAACATTTTTGAGAAGAGAAAATGGAAGTGTAAGCATTTACAGGGCTTATGACCTGACATCGGCTGGTTTAAGTGGCCACTTTACACACTGTGTAACATTCACCATTCTGCCTATATTTGAACATCCACATTTCCTTAACTCTTCCATCTGTTGACTTTGTGAAGTAAAATTAAGTCTTATTTTTTCATATTTTATTTTATTTTATTTCATTTTATCTCTAATTCTTAATATTTTATATATATTTTCGACACTTGACATTTGTGCAATATTTACACACATATCCACCCTCATTCCAATATAACACCCACTCACCCACCCTCTCACTCACTTACACTCACACAAACACACTAGTATGTATTGTACGTGTATTTAATGTATTTCTGTGGATATCTGTCATTGGTTTTATTCTCTGTATATTTATTTGTTATATTTTTGTTACATGTATTACTGTTGATATCCCCAAAAAAACAAAAAGAAAAAAAAGAGCTGAAACCTTTATTTTGTGTGTGAGATTAATTTAAACAATTTTTCAATTTTTATACTTCTTTTACCAGGTAGTTATTTCAACAATGTTCTGAGTATGTCCAAATGCTTGCAGATTGGGTGAATTTCCTCCCTAGGGAGTTATTCATATTTTAATTCCTTTCTCAAAAATGTTTTTCTTCTGTTGCAAAAAAAAAAAAAAAATAATATTTAAGTTTGAGTTCGTTTGGCAAATGCTTGCAGACTGGCTGGATTTCCTCCCTAAGGAGTTATTCATATTTGTTGCAACAGAGGGAAAACATTTTTGAGAAGGAAAAATGGAAATTTAGGCATTTATATTTCACCCACATGATAAAGGTTTTAGCTCTTTTATTTCACAAAAGTCAACAGATGGAAGAGTTGAGGAAATGTGGATGTTTAAACATAGGCAGAATGGTGAATATTAAACAGTATGTAAAGTTGTCACTTAAACCAGCCGATGTCAAATCATAAGCCCTGTAAATGACAAAAAACTATATTTTTAAAAAAATAGCAAAACACATAACTCTTTCATTTTCTGTTCAAAGATGTTTTTTTTAAATCGATGTTTGAACACGTTTTTTTACTTTCTTCTGTATGTAACTACATAAAAAATCCTTACATAATGAGAAAGTTAAAAAAAAAAAGAATTGTTAATAGATTTAGCCGGAAATTTTGTCTGTCGTATTATCAGCCATATGATTTTTTAAAGTTTTGTATTTCTGGAATTACTTCGGTGTGACGTCTAAAGTTCTCTTCCGCTTCTTCGAGGTCAGTTCTGCCAATTGATCCGTTCACGTACCCTGAACCGGAAATCTTCCATAACTATCTTATCATTGGTTGATTCATTTAAACTAGTGACATCGTTCGAAGAAGTTCGTTTTTATTATTTTTTTCATACATTTTCAAGAAACTTTCCGATGCAATTTAATGGACTAATTTATACCACGCGCAAGGAAAACTTTTTGTATTCAATTTCCCGTAGGGCTGAAGCTCCTCATTCGCTTAAAAATGGTTTATTCATTAAATTGTACTGCAGAGTTTCTTGAAAATGTACGAAAAAAATGTTTTAAAAAAAAAAAACGCACTACCTACTTTGAACGACGTCACTGGTTCATTTGAACTAACCAATGATATGAGATCTGTGAAGGATATCCGGTTTGCTTACCGTAAACGAACCAATCGGAACAACTGATAGAGAAGAACCTCTGACGTCACACGCAGAGTTGTTTCAGAAATACCTTACTTAAAAAAATCATACTGCTGATAATACGATGTATAAAAATAAATTAAAATAATTTGGCCTAGTTTAATAGGCAATTACCAAATAAAAAAAAAATAAAAGACACTGAACTTTCTCATTATTTTGTAATTTTTCCTGAACGAGTGGATAGACTAAAAACTTGCCAAACTGAATTCAGTAAAAAAGTTCATTTTTCAGTATTACCGATTTCGGAGAAAATTTTCAAGAAAAAAGCGATTTGGACCCCTTAAATATAATTTGATTCTTATTATGAATATAACAATGACAAAATACCTTTTTTGCAAACTTTATAATAAACGAAAATTGAGATTTTAGTTAAACCTATTTAAATTTATAAAGACTTGCTTACATATCAGAGATAGTAAACCAGATTTTTTTGAAAATGGTTTTTCTAATTTTAATCTCAGGGTGATATTTTTTAAATCCGTTTAAGGAACCTTTCTTTGCATTTCGGCCGGAGGACATCTAACCAAGCGATACTTCATAACTATTTACATTGACATAGTAAGAAGTAATGAATTAGTTGAATAAACCAACATAACTTTGAATAATTAGGCAATAAAATGTAATTTTCTTTCAAACAAACTCACAAATCATTTTAAATAAACACCAGCCTTATTAAACCACTGTGCCGCTGGGTGAAAGATGTTTTCTTTTGCCATAATGTGTTATAATTTGGCAGATTGGCTTATCGTGCGTCAGGTTAAAAAATGGTGTACCGTTATGGGCGCCGAGACAAAACAGACCGATTAGGAATAAATCCGATGCATACAAGTGACGGTAATTATAGCAATTTTTATTAGCATGCGAAAAATATTAGCTTAGCATGTGAAATTCAGTTCAAATTATTTAGCAGTATAGCTTTTTTCAACACTACCTTCTGTATTTCACAGTTCTAAGGGTTTTCCGTATCTTTATTTAGTTGTTAGCGCATTTGCCTACAGTGCTTACATAAATTCACATATTATTTTTATTATTATAGATATACCTACATAATATTTACTCTTTTCGATAGTATTGCTAGGTACCTTTTTAATATAATAAGATGCGTGTGTTTAGAAAATACGTAAATTTTACAATTTTTTGAAATATTTTCTTTTACTTTAACAAAATACACCAACATATAATTTAAAGATTTAATATTCATATTGCTTGAGAAAGAAACACTTTAGTGCAAATGTAATTCTTTCTATTTTGTGTATTTCTGTTAGAAAATATCTTGGGCATTCTGCGAAAAAGCAGTAAGTCAACATTTTTCAGTTTTGACTTAATGTTCTATCTTGTACTACAGGTTAAATTATTTTCCGCGATGAAAATGAAACGAAAGAAATTTTTTTAAATCCTTATTTATTTTTTTATTAATTTGTTATAACCATCTCAAAATTTGAAATACTAAATAAAACAAAATATTTTAAAACAAAAAATAATAAACAAGTCACACAACGTTATTTTATTATGTAAATAGCATAATTTACTATGTTATTAAGTGTAAAAGATTATATGACACACGTTATTTTTTTGTGAAAACTTTTTTTCATGTACGAGTATATTACAGATCAATGTAGCATTTTTAATTATTGACTTTATTACGTTTAATTAAAATATTGTTTTCATATAACAAACTTTTGAACTCGAATAACTTTAAACTAATAATTTTGACATAATGCTTTTTCACAGAATGCCCATTAAATATGCATGTGGAATTTTGTCAATGAATATCTAAAAATAGCACCTTTTTTGAAAAGTACGTATCTTTGTTGAATAACCTCAAAAAAACAATAAAGAAATAAGCAATAAATTAGGTTTTCACTTTGTTCATAATTGCATTGTAGGGACCAGAGAATGAGAGACAAGAATGTGTTGTTGTCTATGGCCGCAGTGCCCAATGGTCCTATATAAGAGCGCGTAACACGTCACTCACCCTTTCCTGTCTTTACCAGTATTTAAATTCACTCTAAAATATTATTTGTGTAATCTCTGTATTTTCGTATGTAATAAACCAAAAATTGTAAGGAACTTAAATTATTTTATTGATTTATTCCTTTCCGTTAAATCCGTTAAATCCGTTAAATCCGTTAAATCCGTTAAATCCGTTAATCCGTTAAATCCGTTAAATCCGTTAAATCCGTTAAATCCGTTAAATCCGTTAAATCCGTTAAATCAGTTAAATCCGTTAAATCCGTTAAAGCCGTTAAATCAGTTAAATCCGTTAAATCCGTTAAATCCATTCAATCATATGTTTTACATGAACTAAAGAAGACCTACTATCTAGTAGAGTATAATAATAATACCTCTGCAACATTTAGCAATTGCTATTGTGAATTTCTTATAAACTCACGGCGCTGATGCTAATTATTCAATAACTTATGCACACTTTAGGTTGAAAGGGCACCTCGTAAAAAGAATGAGAGTAGTTACTGGCTGTAGACTAGTTGGTAAAGAAACAAGTAGAAAAAAACCTTGTGTCGGTTTCGTCAGAACGCGATCAATTCGGCCCCCCGGCTGATTAAATGTTTATTTTATATCACATTAACCCTTTATTAGACACTTTTATTGTTTTGTTTAACAACTTCCATACCTTATTTGAGATATTCTTTAACAATAATCTACTTAAATGTAATATTTCAAAATTATTTTTTCAAAAACAGTATTTGCGAATTTGCCATTGTTCAAATGATGCCTTCTGCAAAACATAACCGCGCTTAATTTCTTTACAAGGCATCAGGTTATCGATGTTATGGACTTTCGCTACTGATTTTTTGTCGACTGGTTATGCCAGGATAACGAAACCAGAATATGACATAAAAATGCATAAGAATTGGCAGCCGACAGAGAGGACTGGAGGCTGTGGACACCAAATGCTTCACAGAAGAGCGGACATGGAATGATCTGATTTTTTTATATTTATTTTTAATAATATGTACATAGTATTAAAAGTTTGACTATCGATTGTTTTTGAATTGGGATTTGTAAAAAAAACATATTTTATAAAAATGAATTTTCTTAGTCAAATATGCTTTTTTCGTCGTTTGTTTTATAAATCAGTACTTTTACCTATCCGGATTATAATTTTAATTTTTAATTTTTAATCTAGTTTATTTGATATTCTTCCAATCATAATGACACCCGCATATTATATTTTTAACGTAACTCTTATTATGTAAAAATATTTTTGGTCATGTAGTGTTTGAAACTTCGAAGACATATACCTAAATAAAGACGCATAAACTATTGAGAAATGTTGTAGTCTAGATGAAGGCTTTTTAGAACATTAATATTTATCTGTAATACGCTACATGTTTGATATTTTTGTGCAACTAGGTAGGACCAAACAAATACGTCAACAAATTTTAACAGGTATAAGTTTTTTTTTAAAACACATCACAACATAATAATAATTTGATCATTTACCTGTACATAAATTAAGCAAGTAAATTTCATAATAAATTTGACAAATCAATAAATTACAAAATTTACAAATCATATTTCAATAATATTTATTTATAAATCATTTATTGAAATATTTTACATGATATTCCCAATGATTTTTTGGAAAAAAAAACTCATTTACGAAGAGCCAGATAACAATATTTTAACACTTTTTCTTTTTTACATATTTGTTTATTTTATAAAAAATAAAAATTAGAACATAAATATAATATTCAGAAAACATTTGTATCTCTTTATTAAAGCGCAATGATCGTATTAAGAGGGGGAGTTCATTTTACATTTTTTAGAACACCTTAATATTTTTTATTAGTGAAATTATCGATTTATTTAAAGTGTCCCATAAAGGGTTAAGTGCTCTATGGGTGCGCTAGAAATACTCTCTAGAGAGCATCGATTAAAGAGATAGTAAGAAACCGGACCTTGAAACACAACATGACAATGAGGACTAATAGCCATTAGTGTTCAAATTCCAACCGAATTCTCCTTGTCTATTTTTATTCCAAACAGTAGGTGTCTTTTATTTCTTTTTCAGCTGTTTTTATTTTTATCGCAGTACCGTTTACCGAGCGTAATGTGTGATTTTAACCACCCACCGAACGTTATTTATCGGCTTATTTCGATATTTGATTGATTGAAAAATTCATAATGGTTGCTCGTAGTTGACATAAATAAAATATATCTTTTTTGATAAATAAAATTACATTATCTAGTGGGTCCAGGTTTTTTGACACAATTCATTCTAAACCAAAATCTCTTAAAAAATAACTTTAAATTTTAAAACCAAATGATTGATGATAGTATCACAATTTTACAATAAATATTTAAATCACTTACTTTGTGGTTATTCATTAAAGTAAAATAAATATACTGGTAAGTATACGTCGATAAAAAAGCTTGTGTAGCTTTGAAACCGGTCGGTAAGAAAAAATTGGTTAAAACAAAGTTGTTATATATTTATTTCATTAGTTTTGTTGTCAAACATCTCAATGAACGCAAGTAAATTTAATATTTGTCTATAACTACTTACCGATTTTTCTATGTCTATAAGTTAAAAAACGTACCTTCCTCTTCGTCAGGACATTAAATACTTATATTTACTATCGTTTACATAAATTTTGAATATAATTAATACATTATTCTGATATTACAAATGAAATGAAGATTTTAAAAAAGAACATATGGAAGTCTGGTGATTTAGAAAATTAATCACCAGTCATTGGCTGCGTTAAGTTCTCAATTTACACGCTGTGTAACACTCGCCATTCAACCTTTTTGGCATGTCGATATTTCTTAAATTTTTTTATTTTATTTTTTTAATTTATTTTTTTAAATTTCATTGATAAACCCTTACGGGTTACATACATTTAACAAAATATTTTCACTTTTAAAATTCACATTCTACTGTTAGTAATAATATTTTTAACATCTTTTGTAAAGGTTGTCAGAGTCTTTTGTTTAGTTTTGTCGGGTAGTTTATTGTATAATTTCAGTCCATGGTTTATAAGTCTCGATTGTCTTTTTCTCGTTTTGAAAGATTGTATATGATATTTTTCTGATATTCTCGTATTGTGTTCATGTTCACCACAGTTTTTTTCGAGTTTTAATTCTTCGTCAACAATTACATCAGTGGCTAATTTATGAATAAATTTTAAAGATTCTAGTTTAAAGAGTTCATCTTTCTTCTTTTTTTTTATAAAAAAAAGAGATAAACGTTTTTGTAAAAACCTAATTCATTTAACGTTTGACACTGATTTAATTAAAAGTTATTTCAAATATATATTTTTAAACGTGTTTTATTTTAGAAATAAATATTAGTTATTTTAACAACCTTATTTCATGTGCGCTTCCTAGTTGAAACCTGTGGTGTCCACAAATAGTCATTATGCATCCTCCCAATCCCGTAGTTCTGTTATGAACCACCGACAAACAGTGAGCAGCGGACGTCCAGGACGGAGGCAAGCGTGGTTAAAGCTCTCAGGAGGCATCCGGAGTGGATGGCCAGCCATTCGTATCACTTCAGCTTGATGATCGTTATCTCCGGAGTTTGTTGCGTCCGTTCTTTCATTTCTTCATTCCTTATTTAGTTAAACCGCCGCACACCCAAAATTATTCTAAGACATCTTTTCTTAAAGCTCCCTTTCCTCAAGTGAGATGCTACGAATCGAATCTGTAAAGGAAAATAGGTCTTATGTAGGAGGCATTTGATTTTCACTGAATAAATATGCGATCTCTATACAGTCCTGATACTGTTAAATGCGTCGCATACTATTCCTATCTTTTTAAAAGCTAGCATTTTTCATAACATATACTCTCAGGAATTTAAAGCTCTCAATCGTTTCGATGACTTGAATTATTAAAATATGTTAACCACTTTCAGGCTAATTGACACGTGCTTAAAACATAAAATATAATAACAAAATTTAACGAAGTTTTTAAACTTATATGTTTATTAATTTGTATTCATCACCAATTTACAGTTATACGCTAACCGGTTTCGAGGTTACGACCTCATTGTCAGAACTTTCTTTTTTTATATATGTTTATTTAATTTATTTTTAACCTTGCTTACAGAGTAAGTACAATGTACATCCTAATTTACGTAATATTTTATTCCTTATTTATTTTTGCACTACAATAAGCCAGAAGGCCCAATCAAATTGGGGAATCGCACAGAACACACAGGTTTAAGAAAAATCACATTTTTTATTTGTATTCTCACCAGGAAATGAACCCGGAACCTTCCGTTCGTGAATCGGAAACTTCAGTACGGATCCCGATTATTGAAAAATATTAACAGAGAATTGTTTGTGTCACTTCAAATTATATAAGCTTCTGACAAAAAGATGGACGCCAGAAGTGTTATTTATTAATTCAATATGAAGTAGTAAGTACTTATTGGGTAATGAAGAAATAGAGAAAGTGATCTAAATGGCAATGTTTATGACTTTAATTTTATTAAAAGTTATAAATCGCTTACATAACAAATCAAGAGATGGCCTCGAGAGATTATTGATCGTCTAGGATTTATAATCAAACATCTTTGTAATTTATTATCTTCGAAGAGCGTTTTGATATCACGCAAAAGTGTTTCGTTAAAGTATTAATTCATAAACTTAAATTTAAATCAGGTTAAATAAATCATACGTTCAGTTCATATCTATCGAGAAATTTTGTGAATGAATGCGGTAAATTTTTATGTACATTTATTTATTTATATATATGCCCAGTGGGCATTAACAAGGGCGATATACGTTGAAAATGAAAATTTATTTATATATCATCAAAGAAGAGAGGAAACGAAATTGGACTAGGTGGGAATGGAAGACGGACAGACATTACTATGGTCGAATTTTATTCAGTGATCACAAGAAAGAAGACAACTTGTTATAAATAAGAAATCAAGACTAGGTTGTTGGTTGACAAACTTTAGAATTCTAGGAAGAGTGAAGTGAAAACCACAATAATTAGTTCTATTGGTTTCAATATGGAAAAGTAAATTTCGTTTTAGGTTTCTTGTGTGAATATTTAATTTTATAGAGCTCAATAGTTCTGCCGCATAAACGATTTAATTGAAGATTTGGAATAGGAGTAATATATCGGATTTATTTATGTTTATTTATTTCTTACTCTTTATCGAAATACTATAAGTGAGGCAGTCTGTGAATAATGAAGAATATGGTTAGTGTGTGAAATAGGATAAGAATCCTGGAATCCGATAGAAAGAAAATCGAGTGAAGAAAAGTCTGTGGTTGGCGCGTTCAGGTAACACGTTTGAGTTCCTGGATTCGATTCTTGGTTGGGTCGATTTTAAATATTTGCTGATAAGGTGGTATGACACCGCATATATTCATTTTTCTTGGACTGGCAATTGAAGTGTAAGATTGCTCACCTTACTTTTCTGTAGCCGATAATTGAGATATGCTTCATTTACTTACTTCCAGTGCAGTAACTTATGTACCACAAGGTGCTGGTAAGGGTTTTTTGATAATAATAATAAATGCACCAATAACTTTATAGCTTTATATCAAAGATGATACTGTAAAAATACGATAAGCTTTAAATTTTCAGTAAATTTTAATTTTGATTTCCCTTATAAATTCGTTTTCCGTTTCATATTTTTGGTGACCTCCGTTATGGATTGACTTAAACACTTACCTTACTCATGGTTCCGGATTAAATTATCCAGAGATATCAGAATTGTTTAATTAGATTTTTTTTAAACCTAAAAGCCTTGCGTTATAATTCACTTCTGTACTTGAACCTCTTGACCTTTCATGGCGCAAAATAAATAGGCAAAATAATAAATGTTACACAGTGTGTAAAGTGGCCACTTAAACCAGCCAATGACAGGTCATAAGCCCTTTAAATGCCTAGACTTCCATATTCCCTTCATTAAGGTGTTCTCCATCCCTGTTGTAATTTGTTAATCTTAATGACTCCCGAGTGGGTAAATTCCAGTATTTTGTCTTCAAACATTTGCACAAACTCAAATATTGTAATAAAACCAACTGGTTTAAGAAAAAGTTTAAAAACTGGAATATTATTTTCAGGCGTTGCCTAGCATGTGAAATAATTCAGATGAATGAATCTCTTCACAACAATAAAAGTTTCAGCTTTTTGACTTCACTAAAATCAATAAATGGAAGAGTTGAAGAAATACAGATGTTCAAACACAGGCAAAATGGTGAATGTTACACAGTGTGTAAAGTAGCTGCTTAAACCAGCCAATGTCAGGTCATAAGCCCTGTAAATGCCTATACTTACATATTCCCTTCTTTAGGGGAACCTTCCCTATCCCTGTTGTAATTTAATGTTAAATAAATAAACATTTAACTGCTTTTTGTATATTTTGGAACATATTCTATTGAATTTTTTTCACAATAATAAACGTCGTCCCTCCATTTCCATTGACACATTTGTATCAGGATTCAGGAACCAGTCTAGAAAATATGACATTTCGAGTTCCATGATAAGTAACAATGACTTACCATAGAGGATAGTATCTTGCATGGTTACAATAGCACAGGTAATACGGATAATAAACTATAAATATCTGGCTGAAATTTCGTTTACTTTTTTGATAATAATATTTCGTTTGGCTCTTCTCAGGAGAGAACACTTTCAATTTCTCGACATAACACATTATTTTTCAGCTATTTATTTTCCATTCAAGCTTCTAGACTTTATAATGAGCTATCTTATCATATAAAAAATGAACTTTCTCTAACCACCTTCAGAAAACGCTGGAAACATTATTATATATCCTCAGAATCGTAAACTCTCTGAATTTCACTGCTTTAAAAAAAAATATATCCTTATATTCCCTTTTCTTTCCATGGTTCCGTTTTCTTTCTCCTTCCAAGCTCATTATCTGATTCCACATTCCTTATCATTTAATATGTATATCATAATGAACTTTTTTTTTAAAGGTTATAAACGCAAGCCTTATCTCCCAATTAAAAAACAGCTGTTATTTTTAATTAATGAAGTTTATTTTGTCCATGTATCTTTTGATAAATGCATATTTTAGGTTTTTTAATACAAATTTTTGACCAGTCTGTTTTTCGGTTGGCCGGAAGATATTGCGTTTAGCAATAAATCCGCCAAAGTACTTATTGATTACACTTGAAGTTTTAAATAAATAAATAAACGGACCCAAAATGTTGTGATCTTTTTAATTGAAACTTAAGACCCATTGATGTCTACTAATAGTTCGACTTCTCGTGTGGAGTTTTCTATAGTTTTCTTTTTATTAGGCAAATGCGGAGAAGGTTCTTTAAAAATCCACAGCTGAAATTCCCTTCCTATCCCAACACTACCAAAATACAAAATGATGAATATTTGATTACGTCTCCAGAAATCAAACTCGGATCTCAAGCGCGCCAGGGAAACGTAAAGTTCTTTTTTAGTTTACTTTATATTTCGTTTTGAACGGGAGAAAGGAAGGGGTACGAATCTTCTCTCAGGCCACCCGGACATACTTCGGGCTATGAGCTGTAGGGAGATAGCGGTGTCAGGCAGGACGTTGTGTTAAGGATGGTAGCGGAGGAAACATAGTCGACCGTGGCATCCTCCCAGTTAGCGAGAGGGGTTACTGTCTCGGCGTCAGGTGGCAACCGCCCGTAAAACAGAAACCAATCAACAAATCTCCTAGTCCGACGTGCAGATTAAGGACTAGGAAGGCTAACCTTAAGCAAATAGGTCATACACCTAGAAGAAAGGCTAAATGTTTTATTTTAATAAAACAACGATCAAAATTCCGTATAAAATTACTGAGGTCTATAAGTTAGATGAACAAATGAAAAGTTGCTTCTCGTGTCTTTGCTAAAAAACGGCAAAAGGCAACATCTAGTTATCTTGATCGGAAAAAAACGATTGTGAATTCACAAGGAATAGAAGGGTATGGTGTGGCATTGTGAGTACTATCCACTAACCACTAACCACTTGACCGCATTAATTATTCACACGAATAAAATTTATAATCCGTTTATGGTTGGCAATATATTTAAACATATCGACATTATTTCCAGAGCGAAGAAGTGTAGCGGTCGCTATCTGTCGAATCAGGCCCCCCTAGATATAATATTATAACACGTTTGTCAAAGTTTGTTTAATTATTATTATTCATTTTTTAACGATAATGATATGACAACTGCCTTTGGAAATCAATTACAAAACTTAAACGCAAAATGATGGCTTAGTGATTCCTAAAACATGAAAAAAATAAGAAAAAAATACTGACATATTTGGTTTCATGTATGTACAGTCAAATCAAATCTTTAATAAACTTTGCTCTTGTGTGCGTAGCAAAAAGTTTTCCAATTTATTGCAACAGAAGAGGAAAATATTTTTGCGAAAGAAAAGAAAAAGAAAGAGAATATGGAAGTTTTCATCTGCACCATTCAAATGTGCGTATTTACACAAATAAAAATAGTCTGTTTACTTAGTTTACCGACAGGTAGTAGCTCATAACCATAGGCTTATCAAATATTTGAAGACACTGCATTTTATTTATTTATTATGAAAATCATAAAATCATTAACAAAAATGGAATACAAGATATAAAATATCGATCGAAAATGATAAGATTAATTACAGATTATTCAGTTCAAAAAATTAAATAATAATAAAAGATAATCCTCTTCCTCTGTTTTCATGCGAGCACATTTACATTTGTAATAAAAGAAACATATAAATGATACCTACTATACCAAGTAAGAGAGTTAGGATTAAATAATGATCAGGAGTGTATAAAACATGCACGAATGAAAGCAATTAGAATATTATCGATTGCTTTATGATAATTATTTAATTTTTTTGTAATTTAACAATCGTGTGTCTTTTTTCTCGCTTCTTCATAAAAGTCTACCAAGTAGTATGAATTTAAAGAAAATTTGAGTGCAGGTGGTTTTACTATTACGGTAAAAAAATATCTCCCGATAAAAGCCATGTAAAATAGTTTGGCAATTCTTAAAATGTACATTAAAATATATGTAATTTATTTGTACCTGCGTCTTTCAAATGTGATTATTTTATATAAAAAATACAAATAAATTATTATGTAGATAAACATGTATCTCAGCAGTGATAAATTAATTACGTAATATGGAAATCTAGGCACTTACAAGGAATATAATCTATCGTTAAATAATTTTTTAACATTCTGCCTATGTTTACAATTTTTGAAAGTCACACAAATATCCTCGGATTCGCCCAAGGTATTTCGAAAGCTCGATAAAAAATTATGGACGGAATATGTAATGTGGTCGTGTGAACAAAAGAGTAAACATGTTTTTGAACAATATATTTTAGGTTCCTATATCACGAAATTAAATATTTTTTTAACTCTTAATACCTATTTCTGTCACTAATTGATTATTTTTGTAAAGCCCAAAAACTAGTGACTGAAAAACTGACCACAAAGGTTACAAAGCTTTAGAAGTGAGACTGCGTGGGAAATGTGTATTTTCTTAGAGCGAGCGCCGTGCGTCAATAAGCCCATTTAATATGGTACCAATCGCTAACTTGATCTGAGAATTTCTTTTACTTTCGAAACAATGGAATAAAACGCCCCAGAGATGCTGCCGATTGTTTCCATTATTGATGTGTAAATTTAACAAGTTTCGGATGCCTTCTTTTACACAGGCGATTACCTTTTCGATTATAACTTCAAGAAGACCGATGAAAAATGCACGAGTTAATAAGGTTTAGTAAAAATACTTACGCATTTTTCATTTATTATTTAAGGCTACGGAAATAAGTAAGTAATTTGATTGTAAAATAGGCACAAATGAAACATTTTGCATTTCTCGTTCAAATCTATTTCATTTTTGAACTCACACTGAGTGCACCATTTTTTGTAAGTTGTGTTGGTAAGTTTCAAAAAAATATTTTAATAATGCAAACTGTGTACTCGGAATTAGATTCTCCGATGAGTCTTGATGTAATTGATCTAATATAATATGTATGGAAACATGACGAGACATAAAATTCACTTCTTAAAAATTCTTTTTACTCCGAGAAAATAAGCGTTGTTCTTGTTATTTCCCCATCGATGTCTCATCATTGAGGATTGACATTAACATCTACGGCTCAAACATTTTTAGCCCGATTATTGTCCGATTCAGCTCGGCGGGTGGCGGCAATCTTTAAAGAGCAAGTTGCATTTCCGATCTGGTTGGTCGAGCGTGTTGGTGGAATCTTCTTCCTCCGTCAACTTTTACACCGTTGGCCAATACAAGCCTGTCCAAGTTGTCTTTTCCTCTCAAACTATGTTAGCTCTGCTTGTCTAGTTGTCCTTCGACTCAGCTAAGCAGATGGTTTCATTTATTGAAAGGCTTCTCGCAGTTCTAATCTGGTCGGTCCAGCGGTTGGTGCTTTGCTCTTCCTCTTTTAACCTTCAGTCCGTTCACCAATACAAGCATCTGCATGCTATCATTCCCTTTTTAACTATGTTGTCTATACTTGTCCAATTGTCTTTTGGCTAGGCGGATATCTGAGTCACTAATTAGCCTGTTGCAGTCTTAATCTGGTTCGTCAAGTGTGTAGGTGCTCTTTCTCTCAAGCCTGAACAAGCTGTCTTTCCTTATCCAAGTAAAGTATTTAATGACTTGAGGGGTACGTACTAAACAGATCGTGAAGATTTAGTTTATTTTTGGATCTCGTCTGATATTGACACAGATAACCTATTGATACATATTAATAATAATGTACAAATATGGTTTCATTCTTATTATCCAAAAACTCTTGGTAAAAATCTTAATCTAAGTTTAATGAACTTTGTATACATTCCAGTCCCAAATCTTTAAAATGAATGAACGATCAATGAGTGAGGGATATGTAAATCTTCTACAGTAAAAATAATTGTTCAGTACATCAGGTATTCTTAAACAGATGTGTAGCGATGTGGCGATATGGGGCTCATCAAAGTATGGGAGCCGGAGGTGTCGTGTGAATATTAGAAGATATTATTGTTGTTTAGTCTTTAGATGGTTGGAAGGAAAGCTAATGGAGCGCCGTAGGCGACGGACGCTTGATTTATGTCTTCATACAGGGAATACTAAAATTTTCCAAAAACGTTTTAAAAAAATATTTTCATTGATTTCATTATTCCCTTTCCACACCTAAAGGTGCTTAGGGCACTCTATTGACACACCAATTGCAACGTATCTTGATCATTTTTATTACAATAAGGTAAGATGATAAGTCTTACGCTTCAGGACCAGTCCAGAGACTATAAAATATTCTAGTGTAAAAACACCCTTTTAAATCAATAGTTCATATTATCAACCATGTCGGGAATCGAACCTGACACCTTTTGCATGGTAGGCAAACGCACTCTCCATTACACCACGAATTCGAAAAAGAAAAAAAATGTTGTTTTGTAATTTGAGAAAATACAGGTTTGATAACATTACGAGTCACCGCATGTATTTGTGTTGAATTGTAGTTTAAACAACTGGGATTTGAAAAATTGGTTTTGACTTAATTTTTTAGTTTTTGCTCACGGGAAGTATTTTTTGAAAATGTAAAAACCATCGAAGATTTTACGATAAATTTATATCTCAACCGAGATGGAGAGGTTAAAAAAACTGATCTTAGCTGAAAAAATAAGAATAGGATTTTTTAAAGAAGAGATAATGGAAACCAAGAAATTTTCAGACTCAGTTACCTGTTATTGGCTTCTAAGATTACTTACTTTTTAACATTTGTCATTCTTCTGTTGTTTATCATTCGTACTTATTTTATTTTAATTTAACAGTACGAAAAATTGTATTCAAATTACATTTAAGTGTCTTTCTTATTAAAATAACATATGCTTATTAAAACATTTTAACTTTATTTTTGTGTCCAGGCGGATGAAAACCGCAAAGATAATGAACATACAAAAAAAACTGAGTAACAATAAAAAGTCAGTAAATGATTAAAAATAGTTAAAAAAAAACAAAAGTTAAGAATTGTATTGCTAGTAAAAAGGTGAGATCAAATTAAATGTAGTATACCCATGTACAGGCCATGCCTATGTGGGAGTTTTTGTTTTCATTAATTAAATGATATATTATGTGATAAAAAATAAAATAAAATATTTTTTATTTTATTAACATAAACGGCAAATCTGCATTTTACAAACATTAATAATACTAACATAAATATGTCATATATAACATAGCCAAATGGCTTAGTATTATTTATTTTTTTAAACATAAATTTCTTTATACACAAAATTTATAAAAAAAATTATACCTAAAAATTGTATAACATTTATATTTTAAAAATTATACAGCATATTCAGTAGAAAGTTTAAATAATAAAACATTCTACAGTAATACAACAAGAAAATCGTAAGTACTGTTTCATACAGCTGGGCAAAGTGAACAAAAAACTGTATGTATTATGAAATGAATGAATAAATAAATATAATTACTATTCATCATCTTTAAAAAAGTTCAAAAGGTTTGTTCTATAGGAACAATACCCTACACTAAATATATCAGATACGTTGGAATAACTATTGCCGAGTTCATGAAGTCTATTTAATACGGCATTACAAGTATACACTGTCCGTGAATTGTTCCTACAAAACGGTGGCACCTGTCTAGTCATTCTTCCAGGCACCCTGAAGTTGATGAGAGATAATAGTTGAGGGCAATCCCATATTGAATTTACAATTTTGAATAAATTTAAAAGGTCTATAACTTTTCTTCTATCGTTAGGTTTTAACAAATTTAATGTTTTTAGTAAAAAATCGTATGTAAATAATTTGATTCGATTCATAACTAGCAAGTCCAACAAAAAATATATTATTCTTATTTTAATTCTTATCCACATCGATGGGGTTTGGGGATAGCTCAGTATATTTCAATACTGTTAGTTAGAGATGTTAAAAAATATTGATAGCACCTGTTAACCCTATGATGGCCGACATTTCGTGTTGCGTTTGAAACGTAATACATATTATTTTTAGATTACACATCATGTGTAATGCACACAACCTGTAGCTTGCCGTACCCTCTTTCTCGGAGCAATTTATAACCGCAGACTGCTTTATTAAACAATCTAAGAGGACAAAAGAAGGTTGAATGACTATTTGCATAAGCGTAACTTACGTCTCAATAAATATGCTAGAAAATAAAATATTATACCGAGAAAGAGTAAGTTACTACTTGGCATTAGTTCAGGTAGGCAAATAAGCGTTTGTTCATCTAAAATTTCTGAGCGTGTAATGTAATATTGCGTCGTAATATTCTTTATACTTCTCTCATTTCATCTAATTATGGGCAAAATTCATATTTATGGCAAAATTCACTAATTTTATTACAATGAGGAACTTCAGCCCTACTGGAAATTGGATACAAAAATGTTTTCTTACGCGGGGAAAAAATTAGAGCATTAAATTGTACGGCAAAGTTTCTTGAAAATGTACAGAAAAAATAATAAAAAATATTTTGATAAAAACGCACTACTTTAAATGACGTCACTGGTTCATTTGAATCAACCTATGATCTGAGAGCTATAGAAGATTTCCGGTCTGCTTGTCGCTTCTGGACCAATGGGAAGAACTGAATGAGAATAAGCGGAAATGAACCTCTGACGTCACACGCGGAGTTATTTCAGAAATACAAAACTTTAAAAAATCGTAGCAACGATAATACGATATGTAAAATTTAAAAAAAAAAATTTGACTTAGTTTAACAGTCTATTAACAAATGAAAAAAATTAAAAAATCCACTGAACTTCCTCATTACGAAATTATTAAACATAGATTTATTTAATAATAATCATAATAACGTGCGGCGTTCGAATTTCAAGAAATGCGTGTTTTTTGTCTTTTGAATTTAGTTAACTGCTAATTAGTCCCTAAGTATTATGTTTGAGAATAAATTCTTACTGTGGTACTATTTGTGAAAACCTGTAATTGGCTTATTTGTTGTTAGTTTTTTTTTAATAAAATAAATAATCGTTGTAACTGTTGGTCATCTAAATAAAATAAAAAAAATGATCAGTTTCTTATCGATTTTAACGAGAATCGATTGTGACATTTTAAACATGGTAAGCAAGCTTGGTAAAACAAACAAATAGGTAACCAAAGTCAAGCTTTCATTTGCTGTAGAGAATACAAATTATATGGTCATCACGCGAAGAAAAACCTTTCAGACACCAGTTCTTTATATGATCAATAGTGCTATTAAAAATATCACCAATTTTAAGATCTACGGTGTGGTCCTTGATGACCATTGGACCAGGAATGCACATTTGTAATTAGCTTAATACTATATATTAAAACAACTAACATGAGCCGCCAGGGTTATTTGGGGAATAAATTGTGAGATTCTACGAATATTATACAAATATATAATAACCCCAATGGCTACTTACGGTGCAAGTGTACGGGGTGACTCAGTTTCAAAAAGAAGAATATTAAAAAGATGAGCAGTGTACAAAGAATGATTGCCGTCCAAATTATAAAAAGATAACGAACTATTTATAATCGCTGGTACTGAGCCCTTAACTATTGCAATAATTGAAAGATCCATAATATGTAATGCAAAATGATACGGATACGTGGATGACATTCCTGAAGAAAGAAATATTCAAAGATGCATAGATTATAAAGATCTACGACACCCAGTCACTTCTATTAAAATAAATACAGTTATTGATGCAAACATCGCGAGCAATTCGTATTAAATAAATATCTTGATGGCAATTACTGATGGTTATAAAACGGAGGGACGAGTGAGAGCAGCATTCGTCATTATTTATAATATAGTTGAAATTGCTGAAAGATGGATAAAGTTGGTAAATAAGTGTACTGTCTTTCAAAGTGAACTAGTGGCTATAAGAAAAGCCATAAAGTAGACACTAAAAATTGCCAAAAATTTTAAAATTGTGCCACACAGTGACAGAATGTCAAGTTTACCAGGATTAAATGATCCAAAGTCATAGATAAAATTATTTACGTAATTAAAGAGCTTGCTGAAAAAAATCCCGAACAAGTATAAACCGAAATTGCTATTACGATGAAATGATTCACGTATTACGATGGTAACATGGAAATGAGCGAGCGGATGAATTAACGAAAAAAAACTTCCAAAATGAGAACTCTCACTACCTATCCATATTCCAATGTTGTATATTTAAAGAAGATCTCCAGGGCTGTGATGATAAACATTTTCTATAAATAAATAAGAGAGTGTGTAAACGTATAAATTTGCGTATATATTTTTTTCGTCAAAGGTGATTTAAAAATATGCATAATTAATTTTTTATTGATCGTTGATTTTTTTCACCTTTTCGTAGTATTTGGATTGAACAAAACCACATTTTACACACATATAAAATATTGGTTGTGCCTCGGATTGGCACCTGAAGCGTAGGACTGATTATTTTACTTTCATTTAACGAATGATTACCTCGAGTCTATGCGCCATTAAGTGCGGATAGGGGCATAATGATGATAATATATTATAACAAATAACTTGAATATCACAACATGATTTTAACTCTTTGCCTTCAATTGCTACGATTGTGTAATCCATACCAAATCTTGTTCATTACAGACGTTATTATTCTTGAGCAGCATTGTAGCTATTTTACCTACCGCATTGTTTAATGAATTAATTGATCAATAAAAGCGTATGGCCTTTGAAGTAGCATAGATAAATAAATAACTTGTATCCAAAAATAAGGTTTACTCAAGCGACATTAAGATCGCATGACATTAAAACACTAGCCAAATGACATCACAACATATTGCTTGTGTCAAACATTCAAAGTTAACAATAAATTGTGTCAGTTTCAGAGTACAAAATACTTCAATCAATTTTTTCATCTATGTCTTTGAAGCGCCATTCAAACAAACGATAAATGAGGCCTACTGTAAAAAATTGTCACCTTGAAGTCGAAATAGTCACTTGTACAAATTCTTCGGCCGATTTCTTTCAGCCTTTGTTAGCCAAACATGTTTGATTGACTTTAGCATCCTGTTGAGAGATTTCTTACTTCACTCGCTTTTGATCGCGCACCAACCTGTTTGGTCGGAGATCCCGCTGGGAAATAATGTTTTCAAAATAGTGTTTGATTAATCACAATATTATGGAGATGTACGAGATTATCCTGAAACAATAAATAACACTTGTATAATCAAAAGATATATCGAAGGCAATTTGAGACTTGTACATTCGTTCTCCTACATAATTGATAAACATTAGTAAACAAATTATTCGTGTAGTGAAAGGTTTAACACGTGAAAAAGTTAATGAAGAATAAGCTTAGCAATCAAAATTAATTATTTTTGTAAATCAAATCATGGGATATCATGAACCGTTCCACGTATACTAGTACGTTAAACAACATTAAATCTACAGTAAAGTACAACTGACCTTTTTGTTCTATCATTCTTCTTGTTTCATAATAAATAGATTAGTATTTAGATTGAATGCAAAAGACGAGATTTACAATTAATATACGTGGTTATTACTTAAACTCAAGAAACATTTATTTATTTATTATATATACGGCCCAAGCCAGTTACAATAGTCATATGAAGAAACATATGTACATGAAACTGAATAAAAATATCATAAACTTATGTAGAAAAGACATACAAGGATAATAAAGTATTGGTATAATATATTCATAAACACGATCAACATATAAGACTTCAAGCTTACCCATGCAAATCCACCTTTATCCCACACCGTGTTAATGGTGAAGAGATCTACAAAAAGCCAGAAGATCGATCCTAAAGAATTCCAAGTTGTGTGACGAATTTACAAATCTACACATTTTGAACATTGGGACATAAAAACAAAAGTTGCTCTTAGAAGATTTTATAAATTGCAGATTTTGACTTCTGGTGACAAGATTAAGAAAGTGAAAAGAAATTTATTCCAACAGAGATGGGCCATCACAACGCCTAAATATATGTTTTTAACATATTACCACAGAGATAAAAGAAATTAAATAAGAGAATATGGAAGACCAGGCATTTATTTGTTAGCCCTATGACCTATCATTGGCTAGGTTAAGTGGTCATATTCAAAATTTTTCCCATGTTTGAACATCCGTATTGCTTAAATGTTCATTTAAAAAAAAGTAATAACACGCAAGGCTTCTATTTTAAAGGCTTGTCAGCAGTTGAGAAAGAGAAGATATGGACGGAAGCTTTGAAAAATACACCACAATACCCAGACCTATTGAGATTTTTTTATTTATATGATTTCTTTTTTGCGACTGGCGAGAATCGAACCCGCAATGCCAGTTTCATAGTTAGACGTCTAACCAACTGCGCCACGGCGCCGGCATTGTTTTTATATTTTGTTTTTTGCGAAGTTAAAGAGCCTTTATTGATGTCGGTGAGATTTATTTGACTGAATTGTTTCACCCACATATTAGGCAACGTCAGAATTAAAACAAAAAAATCAACAATAATTTGAATGCGTCCAAATTTATAAAGATAAACTTTTAGAGAAAAGAAAAAAGAAAATGAAATTCATCACCCCAAACAGAGTCATGAAGATAAACATATATATTTACTAAATGTAATTAAATATTTGTATATTACCACTTATCGACTTTTCTATGTCTACCGGTTTCGAGACATTCCCGTCTCTTCGCCAGGACACTAATTGAACCAACATGCAAACCCACTATACACCTTCACAATCGTTGTTAAACAAAAATATAAAACCAACAGGACATGCATTTTAATAAGCACATGCACTGATCAGGACAAACATGCACTGATGAAATTATGAAGATATTCAATGTTGTTTGAGAAATAGTTGAAAAAAGTAGAGGGGATGGAGGAAGGGGGTGAGCTTAATCGGTTTATATGTATAAAATTCATAAGTTACATGAAATGATAATAAAAAAGTACTAAATATTAGTTATGTATATTAAATTAAGTTTTTTATTTAAATCGTGCTCTTGAACTGATGATTTCGATTGCTAAATGTAGCAATGTAAAATTAAGAATGAAAATAAATCATGCGTTGTATTTTTCATTCGCATAGACTATTCATGCAGGTAGTAAAATTTAGCATAAGATATTTGATGTCGTCTTTTGTGTTTGAGAAGTATTATTTCAATAAAATATTCATGAAACATTAAATTTAAGAGCTTTTTGATACGATCTTCCTCAAAACCGTTGGCATTTCATTATGCTATGCATAGTTTCGTTCGGGCTTTTGTCACTGGGCGATGGCACAGAGAGATAGTTTGGATTGCCAAGCGGGTAAAATGAATTTTTGACAGAGCGTAAAATGGTACACAATGAATAATCTCAAATGATAACCAAATAAATACGATAACTTTCACCTTGAACGAAATTAAAATAAAATATGTGCCAGCTCAACAAGTAATGCGGAAGCCTTCGAGTGAGGCCTATGCTCGGGGATTTTGATTGACATTTCCTTGAATGGTGTGAGCCGAAGAATTCAACACAAGAGTAATTTTATTGACTTTCAAATAATATAATCGCTTCAACATTCTAGACCGAATTGATTAAACTGTTATTTTTTAACTTGATATTAATGTTTACTAGCAACTATGTGAGCATTTTTGACGTCATAATTAAAGTTAATTTTAATTACTTGCATGATTTTGGCAAAATGATTAAGATTTTTTTCTTATGTGCACTGCCTTTTGTAGTTGCATACCATGTTATATGGGACTCGTTGCACATTATTCATTTTCAATATTGATGAATTTAATTGTAAAATTAAATGTTTTTTGTAAAAAAAAGAAAGTTCTGAAATTTTCCTTTCTTTTTAAAAATGCAATTAACGCATCATAACATCTCGAAAATACGTAAAAACTATTTTTTTTTTATAATCAAACTTCTTACCGAATCCTCTCACTTTCATATGCACAAAATATTTTTTTTTACTTACGCATCCATACTGATGCACCCTCACACATTCATTCCGACACGGACATAAACACCCTTTCACATACACACACATGAATACAAAGGTCGCACACATACAATTATGTTAACGATTTTCTTGTATTATGGTATGTAAAATTAGATTCCAGTATACTTTTTTGATTGATTGGCTCTAGTATTGTTAATACATTTCTAATTATTGTTATGTTATAGCTGTGAAAATCACGAACAAAAAAAACAAATATTTTTTAATTGAAATGGATAAAAATTTCGAATTCATATTTTTAAACTGCTTGAAAACATATTTTGTTAGACGTTTGCCAAATAAATGTTAATACAAACGTAAAAACATGAATGAAAAGTAATTAAAATCATTTTAAGATCAGGGTTGCGATTACAAACGCTACCTTCATCGGTTCCTACAGAGACGTTCGGTATAAAATAAAATCAGTATGTGTATGAACATTTAAAGTATCTTTGTGGGTAATCTGTAATTGAACATGTTTAGAAAAAAAATATACATGTTCTAGTATTCATACAGAAAACTTAATTTTGCTTTGTAGATAAAACATGAAACGTATATAAAAATTAAAACATGATGAAAAGCAGAATATGCATACATATTTTTCTTCCAAACATGTTTGACTATAGGTTACCGACGAAGATACTTTAAATGTTCATGGAAATATACTCATTTTCGTACACACATATTGGTTATTCTTTAAAGGCAGTTGAAGATAACTCTGTTACCTTACCATTGTAATCGGAGCCTGGATCTTAATGCATTTACATTACAAAAAGTATCCTTTAAAAGTTGATACCAACAAACAAACTTGTCAAAAAATCAGTATAACACCATAACACCAGTAAAGTGTACCTCAGAAGTAATTTCGAAATCATCTGTATATGAAATTACGATTATTTGTCGGCCTCGTGGTGTAATGGTCAGCGCGTTCGCCTACGATGTAAGAGGTCTCGGGTTCGATTTCCGACAGATATGAAATATTTATTTAAAAGGGAGTTTTTACACTAGAATATTTTAAAGACCCTGGACTGCTACCTAAAGCGTAAGACTGGTCATCTTACCTTCACCTAACAAAAATGATAAAAATACGCTGTAATTGGTGTACCAATGCAGTGCCTCATGCACCACTAGGTGCGGAAAGGGTAAGTATGATGTTATTACGTCTGTAAAGATGGTACATCCTCTTTCATTTTGCAGTTTTTTTCTTGGTCATCATAAAAATGATTGCCTTTTTTCATCTCAATTTCCTTTTTCAGGATTTTCACCTGAAAGAAGCCATCTAACCGAAATCACTCATGTAGGATTCTGGTTCTATTTCACCCACAGAACTCTATTTTTCATCTGCGCGGACACAGACCACGTACAAGAAATACATCTGCAAATAATTTCCCGCGTCGCGCTCAAATAGGCACTTAACTTAATGTTGGCCAAAGCTTAAAGAGTTCAAGTTTTATGTACAGAAGCGCTGTTTATGAAGCGATTGTGCGGAGTTTTATCATTATTTTTTAATGTTGCGGAATTGAAAGCGGTGATAATTTCGCATTAACCACGATCGTTTCTTTACATTTTCCCACTGTGTTGTGGCGTCCTTTGACAGTTATCGGAGACCCGAACCATTGTGCCGAATTGATGTTTACGCTGCATTTTATCACAACGAGCTCCTGAAAATTATTGGCATGTAACTAAATTACGCCATCTTAGTATCAACATTCATAAAATGTAAGCCCGATCGTAAAAATGTGCCAAAAGCGCCGGGTGCAAAGCTACTGATAACTTATAAAAATTTGAATAAACATGTCAGGCAAATTTAACTGATTTTCCTATCTTATCATAATAGTTTCTAACAGGTATAACTACCTGTAAATTTTTTATAAATTTCTGATGTCATTAAACTCCTTAACGTTTTAACTGATTTACGTGCGACTTTTTGCATAAAAATGAACTTTGCGCTGCGCATGTTTGAATATTTATTTTATTTGTAAAAAAAAGTTAGGAACATGAATATTGCAGGTTGAATTTGACGAGAATGCATATACTAAAAAATGGGAAGATGATTTTTTTTGGGTATAAAAAAGGTCGTATTTTAAGGCCTCTCATTGAAAGATGTTTAAAGTATGAATAATTGCTTATTTGTCTGTCTTGAAAAGTTGGGTTTTTTGAGATATTGTACAATGGATATACATAATATCTACACGTCAACAACAAATGTAAATTTTGATAATGAATTACTAATTTTTGATCAATTTATCATTAAATATGATAAATTTTTCTTACGTTATTGACAGAGAATACATATTCCTTACTTTTTTATTTTAAGTTAATATTCCGTTTATTATTTTTTATTTCGTTGAAATATCAAATTAAATCGAATGTTATTTAAAATTTAGGAAATTCAGTTCATTTAATCTTCACATTCTTTTGGAACTTCCATAATAAGGCGAAACAACTGTCGGAACTTTTTGTTTTTGTATTTCAAAAATAAAATAAAAGATTTTAAATAGACTTAAATCAGTGTTTGATTTTAATATTGAAATTAAAACTCATTATTTATTAATGAAATCAGCATACAAATATAATTACATATGTACCTACGAAAAATTACCGTTTTTATAAACAGGTAGGTATCTCATTAAGATACTTCAGCAGCTTTGAATAAAAGAATACCCTCTCACACAAATATACGATGAGGATTATTGAGTATCTGTATTGCGTATACTTGTAGTTTTTTTTTCATTTGGACTCACGAATTCCCGCTACTGTATTTTCTCTTGTGTTGTAACAAATTACTGGGTAGAGATTACAGGTTTTCTGTTTAAGTGTTTTCAATTTGTCTGCCACCCGCAACAGAACACGCGGTAGCGGGCCTTTAAAAACTGATCCCTGCCCTTTTAAAGGTTCTAAAAGGCATTTAATGAAACGTAGAAAGGAATAGTTTGTTTGCTTTGCGATTACAAAGCTGTCGATGAAACTGGATTTAATTTATCTAAGTGCCGATGGCTTTGGCGTTGTCTGGAAGTGTCTGGATTAGAATATACATGAAAGCATTAATCTTTAGATAATGAGAACACTTACGTTGTCAGTTGCTTGCACTGGGCGCACTAGCAAATCTTTCTTTTCAGATATTGTGCCGTAGTTTCCACAAATGATAGTAAAGTAACAGAGGCACGTTTAATTTATTTATTTTCAAAAACATGTGAATGCCCAAAATAAAATTAAACGTGGTTTTTGAAAAACGCCAACTTGAAAATGTTGTCAATGTTTTGAGTTTGTTTAATTTTTTGTAGACGAGAACTGGATTCAACTTCCTAGAGAGCTGTTATGGAGAACATTTTAAAGAAGAGAAAATGGAAGTCTAGGCATCTACAGGGCTTATTACTTGTTATTGGCTGGTTTTAGTGGCTATTTTACATACTGTGTAACATTTACCATTTTGCCTAAATTTAAACATCTTTATTCCTAAAATTGAAATAGAAAAATGTTATCATGCGTTGCCCCGTATGTGAGTGAAATAATTCAATCAGATGAATCTCAAACATATCAAGAAAAGGTTTCAGCTCTTTAGCTTCACAAACATCAACAGATGGAAGAATTGAAGAAATATAGATGTTCCAATATAGGTAGAATAGTCACAGTTTGTAAAGGGTGCACTTAAACCAGCCAATGATGTAGATGCCTAGACTTCTATATTCTCTTCTCTAAAATGTTTTCCATATCTGTTGTAATATGTTGAAAATGTTGTGTTAAATACTAGAGTGTTTAAATGGGTTAAATATGAAAACTTAGGTCGTTTGAGATGTATCTTCTTTAGTGAAAACGAATGAGGACATTACCATTGTGTCATTAACTGCTGATGAAATAATATAAAAACCGCAATGCTAATATGGACAAAAAGTGCAATTTCAAAGGTCCAGCAGTATTAGAGCGTCACTGTCTTGCACAGCGCGGCGGGTCGCGTCAAAGCAAAACAAATTATTATTTTCACTGTTTTGGATGAAACAAACCGCACTTTAACTGCGCTACAGTGCGCGGCACTTTATACAAAATTTTGTCGCATGGCGCCACTAAAGTGCAGTAGGGTTCTCGTGCGATTTGATATTAAGTAGATAACAAAAGAAAAGAAAAATTATATTAAATTTTGTACGAAAAAAACTAGAGATTTAGTAATTTTTACATCATATTTAATAAATCTTATTCTATGTTGAATCCGATTTTGTTTACCGCAGAAAATGCTTTCAAAGATCTCGTGATTTTTTGGAATTTAAAAGTAATGCCAAAAATTAAAGATTTTACTTTACAATGCTCATAAACATTGTAAACTCTTACTTACTTGCCCTTATCGCATTTATTGGTTGCACTTAGTATGTTACACAAAGGCAGGATGGAAATATACGTTTAAATTACGAGGCAAATATAATAAAGATAGGACAATATTGTCTTGTCCCAGCTCCGTGAACAGATTTTTTCCACGCAAGACAGGACGATGGGAGAATGCAAAAATTCAGCCATACATCACACGTAACCATTGCAAAAAATAATACACGACGTTTTTTACGAGCGAGTTCGCGAAAAACATAATTTATTTTATACCAAGCAAAAAACGAACTAAATAACAAAAGGGCATTTTTTCTGCGGATATTTTTGCCGGAAAAAAATTAAGGGAGCAACACGCACGCGTTGAGCAAGTCGCTATTGAACGTAGTTATGCAGAAAGCAGCTAGTCATAGAAAAGTAAAACCGAGAAAATAGCAACTTTATGGAAATAGTGAACAATCAAACCTACACAACAGTTGGAATGTTTTTGACTGTGACAAATAATAAACAATGAATACATTAGTTTTTTTTTTATATTAAAGATAGTCAAGAGGTAGAAATAGAAAGAAGGCGAGGTTAAGCATGGGCCGCCTTTGTTAAGCTCTCATTTATCCTAAAATCTCCGAAGTATTCACATTACTTAAAGAAGAAACTTTTTGATGCTTGTATTGTATTGAGGAAGTGGTTGGATGCGGTTGGCTCAGGATAGGGAAATATGGAGACTAAAGGGGGAGGCCTCTGTTCAACATTGGACAAGAGACGGCTGATGATGATGATGATGATATTAAAAACAAGAATCTTATTATGTATTTACCAGTTTCAATGATTTTTCGAAGTACCGTCAGATTTTTCTAATGCTATGGTTGTTTTTTGCAAATTGAGAAATGCCGTTTTTGTGATCGAAACCATTTTTTTAGAAGGTAATTATTACAGTTTTTTTTGTAAAAAAGCGGTTTGACTGTTTTAAGCAGAACATAGAGTTGAACTTACTCTATCCGATTACACCAATATCGCATTTTTTCAAAATTGTGGACTGGCTACTTTCTGCACTCGTTCTACTGTCCTACGGTCATGTCCTTGCGCGTTTATACGAGAACTATGCGGCCGCGTGCAGTGGTGGGGGTAATCATTGTTCTGCGGAGACAGCCTACCACAGTGAAAATATCAAGGAATAATGTCCTGTTCTACAAATTGCTGATTACTCGCGGGTAACAGATCGGTACCTGGGACAGAACAATATTGTATTGTCCAAGTTTAAACGCCACTTAAATGAATGCGAGTAGTTAATGTTTGATATTTGGCAAACTCATTTTATAATCTGGTTAGACTAAAGAGTCAACTATATCCTAGTACTCACTCGAACCTTACTTTTGTAAAGTGAAGTGCTAGTAATTAAAAGCTTAGTCGAATAAGCCTCCTTAATGTAGTCTCCTGTTTCTTTAGATTGGAGTAAGACATTTTGGACAGCAACGGCATTGTCCCGCCAGTCAGAACTCTTACCGCCCGGGCGCCATCTTCCAGCGCGGACCATGGCGACTTGCTACACGATCCGACAAATGGGCTTTCATTTTGACTTGCAAGAGCTATTAACCGCATTTGGACCGATAATTTAATGGCGGGACTCGAAGAAAAAGGCTAATACAGAGTGATGTTTCAATGAAAGCATTTAAATATTATTTTGGAAACGTGACCCATTTGTCAATTTTTTGCGGTGCGTTCTATAAACTTCCCGGTTTAATTAATTTAATTTAGAATTTACCATTGCACTGTATTGTTAAATCAATTTCGGTGCATTTCGATTATTATTATCGATATACCGATAAACCCTTCTAAATGCATTATGTCATATTTTCTGGGAAAAAAATATTTGAATGTTTGACTCGACAAGTCTTGACCGGTCTCTCTTATTCATATTAAGGATATAATAAATACCCGAAAAAAATATCTGGTAAATAAAATGAATGATTTTCAACAGAACACATTTCTTAAAAAAGAACTTTTAGTGGGCTTTTATACATGATAACTTTGAAACTAAAGATCCAGGAGGATTTAGAAATTTTTATCAGTTAATAAAGCTAAAACCGCATATAACTGCATTTTTACTAGTGTTCTCAAATTTTGTGATTTGTCAATAATTGGGGATAAAATTTGCAATTAATTATGGTTGTGTCATTACCACATAAGTTACCAAGCTGAATAATGTCGTTAATTCAGTTATTCAGGAATAAGTAAATGATTTTTCTATAAACTCTTCTATTATTTATATATATGACTTTAGGTTTAGATATTTTAGAAACATATAGTTATTATTAAAAAAAAAATTATAATCTATTTATAAACAAATATCACTCCTTAAAATAAATTTTTTAAATTGTGTATTTTGGTCAAATTTCAAAGATCATGTGATTTCATTTACATACAGGTCGAGTTTATTATAAATATGCAAAGACGACATTTAATTCAAATATTCAAATTTTAAGAATTTCAACTCTCATGAGCGTAAATAAATAATAACTTTCAAAGCATTAAAGGTACTACTAGTATCATAACATTACTACACATTCAACTGTTTTCAACGTCATTTCCTGTGAATAAATATTTTTTAAATATCTATACAGTATTTCGTTTTTGTATGTTTATTCTATAAATAAAGTATCAAATACACATCTTCATTGTTTTGCCGAACGTAAATTCCATTAGAGTCATGCCGTAACTATTGAATTTCCATATAAATATATTTATGTATGTAAAGTCCACGTTTCCCTTTGGAACGGGATCAAAGGACGCCATTGTTGAGTAAACAAGTTGTTATTTTTACTACTTATGTTCGCTTTGTTTTATGGTTTTGTATTTTGTAGTTCACATCGTTTTTTACTACAAGCTGCGCATGTACTGCCAAAACAAACTATTGTGTAATGTTGAGAGAATCAAATCAGCATAATATAACGAGATATGTCTCTTTTAACCCTCAGTAAATACAACATTATTTGTGCCTTTCTTTACCATTCTTATTTATATTCTTTGAATTAGGGGCAGTGCTATATAAGCTCCTGACGTCACTGCAACCTGTGAAGATCACCATTGCTTCTATTTCAAAAAATCGTTTTACGAATTTGTTAAAAATTACATGTGCGGTCAAAAACAAAAACAAGAATAAAAATGATTGAGATAAGCTTTTTGATAGTACTTGACATACGTATACGTATCTACAATGCAAAACAGTTCTGTTTATCTTGGACCGATAATTATATAATCTATTACCGGTAAAAAATGATGACAAAAACACATCAAAAGGCTGGTTACAGACCAATATAGACTGGGTCAGAGAATTATGAAAGGAGTATTCGCATATTATAAAGGTGCGTTCTTAATTATTTTTTTAACATTTTAATGTTCACAAATTTAACGAGTCATAAAAGATTGTGAAGCATCATTCCTAAAATGGGCATTTTTTCCGCCCATATAAAAGCCTGTTATTTAGCGGTAACAGATATAAATCATAAAAAAATTACGTAAATTTTTAGTATTGTCTGGTATTGAACATTAAGGGTGGAAAATATTTTTCAAATAAATGACAATGTGTCTTGACTTTTTATTTTTATCACCGAAGGGTCATTTCTTATAACGGCGATGTCATTTGTATTGGCAACATTGATTTATAAATCGCATAACCTTAAATGACAAGGGTCTACTTCGAACGCCACTTTTGCTACATAAGGGAAAAATCCCTTTTATGTGGAACAAAAAATATATTGCGATCTCGCCACTTCCCGGTTGGTAGATGCACGCTCGAATTGGTCTGGTTTGCGGAATGCGTTAACTTTATTTACTCTGTCGCCAAACCCTAATACAATGAATGCAATGACCTATCTTGTACTAGGGTTCTGGCACCTTATTGTTCAAAAATTCTCTCGCGGCAGGCAGGATCAGATACTGTGGTCAGGAAGGAGGGGCACTTGACTGGTTTCTTGATTATTGTATGGAATTAGACGACACAGTTGATTAAATGAATTGCTGATCGCAAAAATAATTTATACGCAATCGCGGTGAGAATTTCAAAGGCGCATGCACACACGATGACACTCGTTATTATTGGGGCCGGAGACACTATGACTTAACCAGGGTACAGTTTGTAGAAAATAAATTTGAACGCCTCAACCTAGTAAATGTGCTAAACATACATGTAGTAAATGTGGCGTAACCATATTGAATTGACAAGTCCAAATTGAACTTAGTTATGCAGAAAGCTGCCAGCCATAGAAAAGTGAAACTGAGATAATAGCACCTTTGTGAAAATAGTGAATTATCAAATCTAAACAGTAGTTGGAATGTTTTCGACTTTAACAAATGATAAACGACGAATTCACTAGTTTTTTTTACGTTACAAACAAGAATCTTATTATGTATTTGACCAGTTTTAATGATTTTTAAAGTACTGCAAATTTTTTCAAGTGCTGTGCGTGTTTTCTGAAAATTGAGAAATTCCATTTTTGTGATTGATACCATTTTCAGAAGGTGATTAATACAGTTTTTTGTATGAAAGCGGTCTGGCTGTTTTTAGCAGAACATAGAATTGACCTTACTGCACTCGATAACATCAATATATAAATTGAGGACTGGCTGCTTTCTGGATAACTATGTTCAATTAGTGATCACGTATCTGACGTGAGACGTTTATAATAGTGTTACGAGTATCATGTTAGGATGATAATGTTCCGAAAATTTGTAAATGTAATAGTCAAACTAGAATAAGTTATCACGAAATCGAAAGCATTTCAATGTCATAAGACCGCGGAAGCGGACATTTTTCTTTATCAGAATTACGTCTACGATACCCATTACGAGACCAAAAGAAATGACCGAATCAATAAAAATTATGTGACGTGAGATGGCGGGATCAACCCACGCGAACAGTTTAGGGTTAAATCTTTATGGCAGGTAAAAATGTGTTGATATCAGTTTTATAGGCGCTGTATTTAGTATATTGTTGCTTAGGCTTACACCTCCGTATCGACCCACTTGCTGATTTCATCTTGTTCTAGCTGCCACAAATATTTTAAACACCTCTGTCTCATTTATTCTCCGACTACCTCCGAAAAGTGTGAGCGAGATGTGAATATGTATATTCTTAAATCGGTAGGAATAGGAATATGTGCCATACCGCCATTTTTTATTCCACGATGACAGACGAAGTATAATCGCGTTATTTATTGTTTTAAAACGTCTAAATGCCTTGGTTTATGCATTGTTATTATGATAAATAGTAGCCATTTATATTTTACATAAAACGTGATTCCGAAGATTTAGCCAGTATCATTTTTTATTTCTAATATTTTGACACTCGTTAATGAATCGGCGCTATTTTAATTGTAAAAAAATATAAACCTCATACCTGACTGTGCTAAAATTTCTCAGGAATCCTTACCGTCATCAAATCAAAAAAAAAGAACAAAATCTATGCTGTCAAAAAAATGCTTTTGAAAAACAAAAAAATACAAAAATAAAAAAGTAATGTTATGGATTTGACATATTTAAACATTGCCCATAGACGAGTGTGTTTGACTCGATGGCTGCTTGCTGGTAAAAATTCTGAATAAGGAAATCAAGTGGAGATAACTCCGCCTCGTTGTGTGGTGGATGGCGAGTTCGTCTAACATACTTGAGGTATTGGGTTCGATTCCTGGGGGAGTGGAGGTGAAATATTAATTTTAAAAGTTGTTTAAACTGCAATATTTCATTGTTCCTGGACTGGCACCTGAAGCGTGGTACCGATCACCTTACCATCATGTAACAGATAATCGAAAAACGCTGCATTTGAATAAATAAAGCAGCGCTATATGAATTATTGTCTACGGATAAGGGTTTGATGATTTATAATTTTTAAAAAAATATTTAATATATTTCTTGTTAAAAATAACTATTTAGATTAGTTTTTTATCCGGTAGGTATTACAGGATTATTAAATTTCTAATATTACTCTTTAACAAAATTTTACATGATCATCAACTGATTTACAATGAGGAATTATTTATTTATTAATAGACTATCAAACTAACCACAAAATATTGTTACTTATCGTATTATCAGTTTTATAATTTTGAAATTACTCCGCGTGGGGACGTCACAAGTATTCATCGGCGAGTTCTGCTGTTTGGTTAGTTGATTTCCCGTAAACTGGAGATCTATTACGATACTCTATTATTTATTAACTCTGAAGAACTAGTAACGTTGTTCAAAGTAGTTGGATTTTACTAAAAAAAATAAATTTTTCACATGTTTTCAAGAAACTTCGCCGTGCAACATAGTGCTCTTATTTTAATCGCGAGTAAGAAAACATTTTTTATTTTCAGTTTCCCGTAGTACTGAAGTTCCTTATTAAATAAAATATTTTTTTATTAAAAAAAATATTTCTACTTTCTTTAACCAGTTTGTATTTTAATTCAAATAATTATTCTCGATTTCCAATGCGATAGAACGAGTAATCCTCATTTCTAGGGGACATAAAGAAAGCCTACCCGGTGGCCAAAGATGATCCTGATACCCTCTCTACAGTGTCTACTCTTGCGAACAATATGCTTCACTCCGCCGCGAGAGAACACATAATTTATAAAGGTAAAGCACTATCCTATACTCGTATGTATAATTCTACACGTATGAATGTAAAATACATACAGCGGTACTGTATTGCTTTAAAGATTCTGGTCAATTTGAAGAAATCATTTCCGTAAAAAGGAACAAATGAGAAAATATAAAAGTATGTAAATATAATCATCGTAAATAGAAAAATATTAGACGTGCGCGTCATTTAGTACGCAACTGCCGATTTAAATTCAATTATGCCGAGTTGTGTCGTTTGTAAGTTTCAAAATACTGCGGGGATTAAAAGGGAATAGGGTGGGATCACACATCATGTGTAAATAGCGAATTCACAAATAATAGTACTGAAGAATTCGATTATTTTACCATCCGACAGATTGTTAGATAAAACAAGGTAAATTTTTTTTATTATTGCCAGGGTGGTTGATTTGTGTACCCGTCTTTCTATTAAAAAACCCAAGTATAATATTAAACGGCATTAATTTACTTAATTACTAAATTGTTATTTAATTATTTTTTTTACGTTTGCGTAATAAAAGTACCTGCTTTGTTTTATAATCCAGTCAGTAATACATTTTCTGTGGTAAAACATAACATAAAAATACATATAAATATCTTATATTTGTGTTATGATAATAAATTGTTCGCAGTCTGGTAACATTACGCGGCCACTTCACGCATGCGCGCAGGTGAGATGTCAGATTTTTGGACGCAGTGCGATGTATACAAACATAATTCTACGCTTCTTCTGGTAAATTATAATTTCTTGGGTGAACCCTTTATTTTGATTTCGGGGCCAATTTTAACGAGTTGTAAATAACTCACTATTATAAAATTAAATTAAAGTTGTGGCAGAGTGGGGTTTAAACCTCCAATCTCTACGCTACAGCGGCCTCTGTGGTGTAATATCTTGGACGATAGTTTCAGGTATGGAGAGTTACGGGTTCGTTTCCTGGTGAGATCACAAAATGAAATGTTATTTTACTTGAGTCTTGGTGTTCTTAAATTTTCGGACCATTTCCTAAAAGTCGTAAATAACTTGTGCTACAAAAATGGAACTCGAGTTGTGGTAGAGTGGGATTTGAACTTGGGACCTTTGGTCCGTGAGTCCACAAAACTACCTCGGGACCACGATCCGATTTAATCAATTTATAATATAATACTTTCCTCACCATGAGTTTAGTTAGTGAATATGGTCATTATTGTTTTAAAATATCTTCTTTCCTTGGCGAAGCTCAGAGTATTAATTTACTTCAAAAGCCCTTTAGCTCGACAGCATAGATCAAAAGCGCTCCAAATTTTTGGTTTGGTTTTTAATTTAACAACAAACGTATAACGGACAGTTTCAGTTTGCGCTTGCAATTTTTGACCGGAGTACCTATGGCCCGTCGTACTGCTGTAATATGTAGTTTACTTCGTGATAAATAATTATAGAATGGTTTTTCTCCGTATGGGCAACTTTATTAACCAGTGGCGTGTTATTACTCTAATGTTAAAATAGAATTCATTTAATTAATAAAATTGCGTTCTTGCTTTTTACCCAATCCATAAAACTGAGAATTCATTTCACAACGACGTATACAAGGAAGGGTGGGGGGTAAAGGGTTCAAACCGTCTTTTTGAAAAGTAGTTTACACTAGATATAATGAGTATGAACATATAATACAAATTTTTTGATTGTTATAATTTTAATTTTTTTAAAGCTTAGCCAAAATACGTTGATAGGAGCAATGGGTATTAGAACCATTTTATATTTCTCTGCGTGGAAGCTATAAATATGCTAGTGGCCATTTTATAAAACTCGCAAGTAACTTGTACATAATTTTGTTATTAATTTGCGGTAAGAGGTGAGCCCGAACCTCATCTCATCTGATCCGCTTTTTCACGTCACGACCACAAATACTACTTAATATACTATGAAATTTTGCTAAAACTTTTATGTTCATATGGAATGTATTGTAAAATAAATCAATAGTTTTCTAGGATGATTAAAGGCTTTGTAAAAACGTGGAAGAACGCTGTTCCATTTGTTCGACATGTTAAAACAGTACGAATCAAAATATCTCAGACCAGTTATAAAAAAGAACATTTTTGTTATTCGACAGGTAGCGGGACTAGACATACATATATTTGTGGTTAGTGAATTTTAACCACGATTGTTTTATTCTTATTGGGCTTGTGGTAGTGTAAGTATATAAATGTGTTATACACTATAGAATAAATTAATTCGTTTATTCATTGGGATTCATTCCCACTATCACTGGCAAAAATAATTATCTGCATACACAAATTATGTTGGCACTCAATTTGAATTATAAATATTGACAATATTTGATTTATTCAACACTTTGTGTCAAATATTAACGTCACCTCGTTGAATTAAGAATGAAAAAAAACTATCAAATAGTCATTAATTCACAAAAAAATAGAGAAAACCGTACATTAATCTCAAACTTCAACAAGATTTTATTTATGTTATTTTATTGACAATTCTTGATGGAATTCCGTTGTAATCAAAACAATTTTTTTCCAATCGCTACATAACTCGTTCATTTTTGTTACATGAAGGTATGATAATCAGTCTAACGTTTCACATGTCAGTCAAGGAACTAAGAAATATTCTAATTTAAAAAATCTTTTGATAATAAATACTTCATGTCAACCATCAGCAGTTTCTAATTTAACGCTCTTCACAACCGATATTGCTGAGTATATGGCCAAGGGATTACAATCTGACGTTATTTACACAGATTATTCAAAGGCGTTTGATCGTGTTGATCATTCAATCCTCTTAAAAAAGTTAATAGCAATCGGAATTAATAGAAATCTCTTATGTTGGCTTGGTTCTTACATCAGTAAAAGGAGTCAGGCAGTCGTCGTTGGCGGGCACTCTTCTGACTTTTCCTTGCTTCCATCTGGTGTCCCTCAAGGTAGTCACTTAGGACCCCTTTTATTCAATGTATATGTTCATGATATAGGCGATTGTTTTAATAACTCTAAATACATTATGTATGCAGACGACATGAAGGTATACTTAAATATTGAAAATACTAATGACTGTCATAAAATGCAGGAGGACCTCACTAGACTGTCGGTTTATTGTATAAATAACAAACTATCGCTTAACCCTGAAAAATGCCTAAAAATAACATTCAAAAGAAAGACCCGTGCCATCGATTTTAATTACAAATTAAATAATACAAATATTAAATCGGTCGAAACAGTCCGTGATTTAGGTATCCTCTTAGATGAAAAATTAACTTTTAATCGTCACATCGATGGTATTACTGAAAAATCTTTCAGAACACTAGGATTTATACTACGCACAGGCAAACCGTTTCAAAATACCGATACTCTTAAAAAATTATATTTTTCTTATGTTCGTAGTTTACTAGAATTTTCTTCACCTGTCTGGTCTCCTTATTATAAAATTCATTCCTGCAAAATTGAAAGAATTCAAAAAATGTTTATAAAAAACTTAAACCGTAGATTACATCTCAATTTTCCAGATTATCGCCAAGCGTGCGTTTTTCATAATATCCAAACTCTCGCTGATAGACGAACCACAGCTGATATAGTGTTACTTACCAACATAATATCTGATAAAATAGATTCCCCCGAATTGGTTAACCGCATTCATCTTAAGGTACCACAGAGACAAACGCGTTATACACAACTTTTCCACATACCTAAATGCAGAACAAATTCGTCAAAAAACGCTACGATTAACCGTATTATGGATACGTATAACAGGAAATTTAACGAAATAGATATATTTACCAAAAATATTAAATTTATCAAAACTGCCATAGGTAATAAATTGTCTTTGTCCGCATCCTCCTCTCCGTTGCCCTCTATCCCTGAACATATATAAGTTTTATAGTGAGAAGATCTTTTAATATAATTATGTATCCCCGTACTGCGGGCCAACTGTTTGTGACACCTGATTTTTTATAACCCGAATCATTTCTATTAAACTTATATGTTAATCTTATTTATATATTATGTAGGTGCATATAATATGCATTTGTGTGTTCGTTTTGAATCAACGTTCGCGTATTGTCAAACCTTATTTTATTGTTGTCATTATTTCGTATTTACTGCATTTTGTGGTTACCTACTGTATTGTATAGGACTCGTCGCACATTATTCATTCGATGTGTATCAGTTAAATTAAAAAAATAAAATGCTTTTTTTTTTCAGAATATGGTTTTGAAATTTAACATACTTAAAAAAAAAAAAAAAACAATTTATATCATTTCGTCATTTGAATTTTAACAAAAAGGTTTCTAACTTTTCACTAAGCTCTTTATTGTACCATTTTTAATACAATTTACAAGTTTTAAGCAAATATATTATTTTCATACTTACGCACCCATACACACGCACCCTCTCCCTCTTTCATTCCCACACGCACATGTATCCTCTCCCTCATTCATTCACGCATACACACATTCACATACACATGAATACAAACGTCACACAAATACAATTACTAAACTTCTTTTCTTATATATTATGTGTCATTATATTTACAGTGGATTTTTTTAATTGGCTTTAGTATTATTAAGATTTTTCTAATTATTTTGTTTATGTAATAGCTGTAAAAATCCCAAATAAAATGAAATAAAATAAAATAAAATAAATATCGATATTTGAACTCGAAACTCTTTTCAAAATAATCGGAAGTGTACCAAGTATCCTAATTTTATAACTTATATAAAATATACCTACATTGTTATCTAAATGAACACAAAAGAGTCTTTTCAGGTTTTTTTATTATTTTTATTTTTAAATATGCAAAAAATTACAATAATAACGGTATTATTATTTTTTTCGTAGGATGTCGGGTAAATTTTTTACAAAAAAATTAAATATGCAATTTTTAAATTTCCTGTAAACGAGACGATTCGCGCGTTGTGGGACAAACGGTACGTATGACGTTTTAACACCAAACATTACGCGTCACGCCAAAATGACGTGATGCCAATTGGGAGCCATTTTGTATGTAATCATTTTCATGCCCGAAAATTATAAATGAAAACTTATTTTACATACATTGATAGTTACTCGTATGTCATTGAAATCATAACAATCCGCTCAAAATATATGTGACATTTTTATCGTTATTTATTTATTTATTTATTTTTTAAGAAAAGAAAAGAGAAAATAAAAACATTTAAGATGTAATTAAATAGACTAAAATTAATTTACATAAACAAAAATAAGGATTATTCCCGACTTGTGAAAATACCCTAGACCTTGGATGAGTGTTTTCGAGTAGATCGAGTGGAGACAAGTCCGCCTCGTAATGTAGTGATTAGTGCGTTCGTCTTCCATAATTGCGGTCGGTTCGATTCCAGGAGGGGGGGGGGGATTAAATATTGTTAATTTAAGTTGAACACCTACACCGCAATACTTCATTGTTCCTGGACTGGCACCTAAAACGCATGACCTTACTTTCCACTTAACAAAAAAGATCTGTGTTCGCTGCAAATACCGCACATCGCAGGATATAAGTCTCCTTGGCGGTGCCCACATACACGGAAAAGTTGCTCGTTGCCGAGAAAAGTTGCCCGAATGAGCTCTCTGTAATATGGTAGCCTTAATATCTTTGCGCTGAAAGAAGGTAATCCAGAATAACATAATATGCACTTCATTGGATCAATAAAAGAAGTGAATTCTTCACTGAGTGGGATTAAATTGATTGGACATGATTAATTCGCCGAAATGATTACAATACTTTTTAAAAGCCTTGAATTTCTTTTTGGAAGCCACCAGATCTGTATATCCGACGGGACCTATAACAGGGCCACGGATAGTAGCGAGAAGCTCCATTCAGTAACCATAAAGAGAAACAAAGGAACAAGAGCACCGAGTGCGTTCAGAAGATTGATTAGAATATCCGCAGTGGCACGAAGGGGAATCAACGATATTAAAAACAAATATTTTTAATAAAATTTTGTGATCGGGGATAACCCAAAAAAAATTTAAGCACTGACGGATTGAAGAAAGAAAAGGTGAAGGTAGGGAAATAGTGGTAATTTTAATGTTTAGGGTGCAGAGAAAAAATGAATCAATTATCGGGGTCTGATCCACGATTAAGCAACAGGACTACAGAACCACAATCTGGTTCATAAATAATTAGTATATCAAATAATAAAATAAATAAAAAAACTTAGCTTTTAACTTCTAATTGTTTAAGTTGTTTTATTTATTTTATTAAAATGAATAACCACAGAGTAAGTGCTTTAAATATAAACTTTATATTTAAATTAGTATATCACTGATTTTAAAGGTTGTTTAAACTGCATTATTTTTAAGGAACAATTTCCCGAACTGGACCCTGAGA